>NC_142009.1:163915711-164069711 GCF_049901735.1 Notechis scutatus
AGAACATCACACACTCTGTTAGAAGAAGTTCCCTGAAGATGGGCTCCAGCACAAGTCCAAAAACTCAGAAGACAAAACCTCTGGTCCCAGTGACCGACTCGGACTGGATCCTACAACATTATCCTGGACATGTATATTCTCCTTCATTCAAGATTGATAATATTTACTGATGCGTAATTATAATAAATTGATTATCAAAAGTTTAAAGAAGTATGATATAGTAAACATTTGATTTAATACACTTTCAGATTTCAGATGCAATGATTAAAATCTGGACATGCATAAAATCCCATTCACCATTCCAAACATGCATAAAATCTCATTCCAATTTTACATTTTTTTTAAAAAAATGCATAAAATATGCATAGGTAAAATTCTATTCAGAATCAGCAGACGTCCTGCTTTTATACACACCTTTCTCCCAATGACACCATTAAATTGAAGGTTTGGGAAATTACAGAAGGACCTAATAAGATTCTTCTACTATATGAAAAAAGTTGAGGCAGAAATATTATGCACACAATGTGTATGAAACTAAACAAACATTTATTTGTGTCTACTTTGGCAATAATTTAATTTTAAATTATTTGAGGGATATGATTCTCACTGTTTTGAATGACCATTGTGTCAAAAAAGAGTTAAGATAAAATATGAAGTACATATTGAATGTAGCATCTGCTTTTAAATATACCCGCACAGTATATACTCAACCCAAATGGTTTTGCAATTCATACATACTTTACATGAGATAGAGCTACCGGAGGTTATATTCAAAGTTTTTTATGCCATGTTTATCCTGAAAAATTTGACTTCTTACAGTGTTGCAATTAAGTTACAGTCAGCATTAATTTGATCTCAAGGATTAGCTTTTTACTAAAGCTTTGATACCAGAAAATTAAAATTACGTTGTTTTATAATAATCTGAACTATCAATTCTCCACACCAGAAACTAAAGGTATTTTAAAAGTATTATACCTTTCATTACATTTGCATGTTAAATAGTTATTTTTCAAAAGAAATACACTGTATTTATATGTGTTCAGACTCAGCCTTGGTTTCAATAAGTGCTTTGCACAGTAAATGCAAATTTAACACAGTAGATAAAAAATGAACCAGTATCAGCAATTTCAAATTTAACAGCAACAGTAGGCAGAGCTAACATATGCACTCAATATAATGCATGACATGTTATTTCAATTTTGGCCCACATTTATTTATTGCCATACTTAAATATTCCGTACTAGCTATTAAGAAAAATTTGAAATGAATAAATGATCTTAACAGGGCTTTCTCTTTACTATCAAGATCTCGCTTCTGAATATATGGTACAATTTCAAAAGGAGACTGTTGAAAATTAAACAATTTTTTGTAGCCAACATAGATCATTTTCTTGCTGTATGGACAATCTTTTCATTTAACAAAGAGGATTGTTTTCTTTATCAAAATAACATGAACACAAGACAAAAAACCCTCTTTTTTGGTGGTGGTGGTTTTAGGAAAACATCAAGGTGCGGTTCATGGCCTTGCTACCCATCTCCCATCATCATCTTGCATAGCGCTTAATGTAATCTTCAACTTTAGTTCGGAAGTCCTCCTGTATGCAGTTGAAAAATAAATATGTTTATAGAAACAATAATAGCCCTATACTTATGTGTCTCCATTAAAATTCCAGTACACAGTTTTCATTCCAGACAGAGTAAGTCTTACTGCATGACGATTTTTTCCCTGAATCTCGAGAGAGACCTTATTTTTCCTGAGGAGAAAAGCTGTTGAAAGAAAAGGAATCTGTAGGGCAGGGGTGTCAAACCCAATCGCATCATGGGCTGCATCGTGACATCTGGATGTTTTTTGCCTTTGCGGAGCTGGGCTGGGCATGGCCTGCCCGGGCCATATCCAGCTCTCAGTTTGACAGCTATGGATCTTGCTTACCACAAAAAGGAGTGTCTCTGAAATTAGCTGCTACTTGTACTAGATGTTTGCCAATAGAACATAACCTTTTTTTCTCCTGGGCTAAGATCCATCTTCACATTCTACTTACCATCACAGGAAGGTATCTTAATGGTTTAATGATGGCACCTCTGTCTCTACCTCAGCCTCTATGGAGACAGTTGGAAGTTTTTTTTGCTATTAAATTGATCCTTTCTCTCTTCTCCTTACACAAGGAGCTTATGAGGTCTCAGTGATGATGCTGGAGAAGAATCTACCCAGTTAATACAGACTGCTTGAATCTGCTTTTGAACATTCCCCATATCAAAAGGACTAAACATGCTATAGGAAAGGCACACTTCCTAGTTCTCCTAGGGTGGAATTGTTTAAAAAAAGCAGTAGGAGCACACCCACCCTATCTCATCTGGCAGGAAGAGTAGATGTACTTTGGGAGAAATGGTCCCACAGATAACCTGCTTTTATGAATAACTCAAGGAAGCGAAAAAGGCCTAACGCTCCCTCTTCTCAAGGTGAGCACCTTTTTGTATTGCTGAAACCTAGGAACAGTTAACTCAGAAACAGTTTTCATGCTCTTGAGCTTGGAATGTGCATTCAAAGGAAGAGAGGAGATGCAAAAAGATAGCCAAGATAGCTGTAACTCATTAATATAACAAAATCTAAACAAAAGTTTCCATCTCTAGACCAATCTCTTTGTGAAATGTGCAAACCAGAAACCAGTCAGTCTGATTCTGACACTAGAGGGATTGGTAAAGAGATCATTTAGTTAAAACATTGAAAACTGTAAAATAATAAAATAGAATTTATCGTGAATTGATTATGTGGAAATCTTTTCAGACTAACATTACCTCATTTTTGCTTGGATAGCTTCCTTAACAGTTTGTGGAAAGGGCATAGCGGCTAATTTGCACTTCAGCAAATTCAATAAATATTTGGTGAGGTGCTGATAAATAACTTGGTAAGGTAATGTCTGGAGGATGTGAAAATGGAGTACATACAATGCATTCAGAAAGTATTCAGATCCTCTTCAATTTTGTCAATTTTGTTATGCTGCAGCTTGATTTTTCTCCCCCTCCCCAATTAATTTACACTCAGTACCACATAACAATAAACAGAATTTTAGAAATGTCTTTAAATTTATTAAAAAGAAAAAAAAAACCTGACATATATTGGCATAAGTATTCAGACCTTTTATTCAGTAATTTGTTGAAGCACCTTTGGCAGCAATTACAGCCTCGAGTCTTTTTGGGTATGATGTGACAAGCTTTGCACACCTGGATTGGGGGATTTTCTGCCACTCTTCCTTGCAAATCCTCTCAAGCTCAGTCAGGTTGGATGGCGATCGTGGTTGGACAGCCATTTTCAAGTCCCTCCAATGATGTTCAATAGGTCTCAAGTCTGTCTGGGCCACTCTAGGACATTCACAGTTGTACCTAAGCCTGCGTTATCTTGGTTGTGTACTTAGGATCGTTGTCATGTTGGAAAGTGAACTTTCGGCCCAGTCTGAGGTCCTGAGTGCTGTGGAGCAGGTTTTCATTGAGGATATCCTTGTACTTTACCTTTTCTTCAACCCTGACCAGTCTCCAAGTCCCTGCTGCTGAAAAACACACCCACAGCATAATGCAAACACCAAGCAGGCTTTCATATGCTTTGCACTGAGGAGAGGCTTTTGTCTAGCCCAGGGGTGGGCAAACTACGGCCCGCGGGCCACATCCGGCCCGTTGGTCTTTTTTATGTGGCCCGCCGAAGATTGGTCCGTATGTAACCGCGCACTTTTTGGCTGCTTTCAGACGCGTTGAGAGGAGGTGGTTGAGGCGGAGGGCGGGTGGTGGAGAGCAAGTAGGGCGCCTGGCGGGCTTTTCAGGCAGAGCAGGAAACGGGGGCAGGAGCCGGCGGAGCGAAGAGAGCTGAAACCTGTTGAGGTCTCGTCGCAGTCCCTTCGCGGGGAGAGAAGCTGCCGAGCCGAGAGGAGCGCGGGATGCTGCCGGCTCGCCTCCCTGCCCCTCCGTCGTGACTGCGGGAGAAGGAGCCCTGAGCGCTGCTCTCACGGCCACCACCGACAGAGCCCAGCTTCATTTCGCCTGAGCCGCTTTGATTTGGAAGGGGCGTGGGAGGCAGCACCAAAGGAGCACTCTGGGGTTCGGCCAACCACCCGCTGAGCGCCTCGGGCTCCCCACCGTGGCGGGCAGACTTTGGGGCTGCACTCTGGAACCCAGAGCCACGGGACGGCGAAGCCGAGAGGCAGGAGGAGGCGCGTTGGAGCTGCAGCAGCTGGTTCAGATCTCTCGGTCCCAGGGAATCCCCTCCGCCGAGGCGCCTGAGCCCCGAGCACCGCCGGCATCGAGGAGCACGAGAAGCACAATGGGGCCACGGGAAGAGCTGCGCCCCAAGGAGCAACTGGTGGCCGGAGCGGCCGGGACTGGCAGTGGCGGCGAGGGCCCGACCTGCACAGGGGGCTGGGCGGTTTTCTCCTGCGCCCGGCTTCGGAGCGGCCCACCGTGTGATCTTGGGCATCTGGCTCGCTGCGCCCTAGGCGCGCCTTTCCCTCGCCTCTCGGCCAGCAGCAGCAGCTCTGCCGCCGCCTCCTTCCTCCCCTAACGCCCGCTGTTGTGATGCGTATTCCCATAGACCCGAGCACCAGCAGGCGCTCACACCTCCCTCCATGGCCTTCCCCTGCGGTAAGATGGGAGAGAACAGCGGCGCCCTCAGCGCGCCAGTCCCGGGACCTCGCAGCCAGACCGAGGTGTGTTCGGTGGTGGACGTCCTGGCCGATCATCTGGGGGAATTGGTGAGGCCCGACAGCTCCAACTTCTTGTGCTTGGTGCTGCTTTCCCACTGGAGATGCAACAAGACCCTCCCCGTGGCCTTCAAGGTAAGCCGGGAGGGGAGGCTGGGCGGAGCGGGCAGGTCCTGGGAGAGGCGCGCAGATGTTTCCTGCCGAGCGGGCTTCCCAAGCGCCCGGGAGGACTCGTGGTTTAATGGCAAAAGCAGCGGCGGAATGGGCGCTGGGTGGGTGGGGGGAAAGGCAAGCTAAAGCCTCCACACACACACATACCTCGGCAAGCGGTTTGCAGGGTTAGCCAGCAGTTTCTCGCAAGAGACTGAAGGCAGAGTCTGCTCCCCCAATTAGACATTGGTTCAAGAGGAAGGGTCAGCCCTGCTACTAATTGGTGGTTCACAGTTTATCCGTGGGCACCGGAGGAGTTATGTTTTGGGGGGTGGGCATTTATTTATTTTTTATCTTATAAGTGGCCAACTTTTGTAAGCTGAGGGGGTACATTCATACACACATACACACATACACACACACAGTCGTTTATTCGTAGGGAAGAATCTGTCTATCTATCTATCTATCTATCTATCTATCTATCTATCTATGTTGTGCGTGAAATTTAACTTGATTGAGTTTGGAATTCTCAGACCTACCCCGAGTACGGCAGGCGTCTCTCCCGCTTGAACAAAACTCTTTCCTCCCCTCGCTTTGAAAAGGGGAACTGCAGTTTTTGCTTGGATACCCGCCCGTCCATCAAATTTTAAAAGTCAATGCGTTTGTTGCCCAACTCTGCCAGGGCCCAGATCGGTGGATAGCTGCACTGATTTGCACTTCAACTCTGTCAAATTCAACAAATATTGGTGAGGTGCTGATAAATAACTTGGTAAGGTAATGTCTGGAGGATGTGAAAATGGAGTACATACAATGCATTCAGAAAGTATTCAGATCCTCTTCAATTTTGTCAATTTTGTTATGCTGCAGCTTGATTTTTCTCCCCTCCCAATTAATTTACACTCAGTACCACATAACAATAAACAGAATTTTAGAAATGTCTTTAAATTTATTAAAAGAAAAAAAAAACCTGACATATATTGGCATAAGTATTCAGACCTTTTATTCAGTAATTTGTTGAAGCACCTTTGGCAGCAATTACAGCCTCGAGTCTTTTGGGTATGATGTGACAAGCTTTGCACACCTGGATTGGGGGATTTTCTGCCACTCTTCCTTGCAAATCCTCTCAAGCTCAGTCAGGTTGGATGGCGATCGTGGTTGGACAGCCATTTTCAAGTCCCTCCAATGATGTTCAATAGGTCTCAAGTCTGTCTGGGCCACTCTAGGACATTCACAGTTGTACCTAAGCCTGCGTTATCTTGGTTGTGTACTTAGGATCGTTGTCATGTTGGAAAGTGAACTTTCGGCCCAGTCTGAGGTCCTGAGTGCTGTGGAGCAGGTTTTCATTGAGGATATCCTTGTACTTTACCTTTTCTTCAACCCTGACCAGTCTCCAAGTCCCTGCTGCTGAAAAACACACCCACAGCATAATGCAAACACCAAGCAGGCTTTCATATGCTTTGCACTGAGGAGAGGCTTTTGTCTAGCCACTCTGCCATAAAGCCCAGATCGGTGGAGGGCTGCACTGATGGTTGTCCTTCTGGAACTCTGTCCCGTTTCCACACACAATCTCTGGAGCTCAGTCAGAGTGACCATTGGGCCTTTGGACACCTCTCTTACTAAGGCCCTTTTCTCCAATTGGTCAGTTTGACTGGGCGACCAGCTCTTGGAAGAGTCCTAGTTGTGCCAAACTTCTTCCATTTGAGAATTATTAGAGGCCACTATGCTCTTGGGAACCTTCAGTACAAATTTTATTGTAGCCTTCCACAGTTCTGTGCCTTGCAATAATCCTGTCTCTGGGCTCTACAGGCAGGTCCTTCAACATCGTGGCATTTGCTCTCCTACAGTATGCATTGTGTTGTTGCACAGGGTCTAAAAGGGACCCCGAGTGCCCATGGCCTACGACAGCAACAATGAGGGCAAAGATGACCCAATGGTAAGTGAAGCCATCCAGCCCTTCACCATCCCATCAAAACTGATAGTGTCCAAGACAGAGGCAAAATGGGAAATGGAAGCCATCGTAGACACGGGCTGCACCCACTGCTTGATCAGCCTGCCCATGGTCCTAAAGCTACAGATCATGATGAAAATGATGACTCGACTCATACAATTCGAGCAAGTGGATGGATCACTGATAGGGGGAGCCCCTGCCACATTCCTTACCAAACCCGTCAGACTAGAGATGGGCTGGCACTGAGAACTCATCTGCTTCATAGTGGCACAAAAAATGGTGGAAGCAGTGATTCTAAGACTGGCATGGCTAGGCAAATGGGGCCTCACCACCTGATGGGAAGGGGGCGACTGAAAACTAAGACTGGAAGTAGGCCCCCTCCCTCTTCCTGGCACCGCTATGGAAGAAACTGCCCAACAGCTAAATGTCAGTAAGCGAAATGACAAAACAAAGACCACATCTGAGCAGCCCCCAGGGATGCCCCAAATTCCCAAAGAGTACTGGGACCTAGCAGGCATCTTCAGTGAAGAAGAATGCAACACTCTAACCCCCACTCTCACTGCCTGTATCATCAAATTTGTCCCTGGGGCGAAACTACCAAAGGCAAAAATATATTCCATGACCCCAAAAGAAATGAGAGCTAAGGGAGTACATCGACATGAACCTAGCTAGGGGGTTCATACAACCAGCAAAATCAAGGGTCACCACCCTGGTTCTATTCAAAGAGAAAAAGGTTGTGTCAATGAGGCTATGAGTAGATTTTAGGGGAATTAATGCCGTCTGCATGGAAAACATGTATCCACTCCCCCTAATGAAGGTCCTGCTAGCCCACCTTGCAAAAGGAAAGGTGTTCATTAAGTTACACCTATGAGAGGCATACTACCAAGTGAAGATTAGGGAATGAGATGAATGGGAAATGGCATTCAATTGTCCCCTAGGGAGCTTCCAATTTAAAGCAATGCCATTTGGCCTCCAAGGAGCCAATACGATGTGTCCATATGATGTATCCAATACATTGTTCTTTGGGGAATTTGCCTGCCTCAGAGTTCTGCTTTCTATGGGTGCATTACTTGGAACGTTGACAGCTGCAGCATAACAAAATTGACAAAAGTAAAGGGTGTCCGAAAACTTTCTGAATGCACTGTATGTAAGCGTTCTTTTTGTAAACTTTAGCTTGGATGCTTTAGAATATAATATATGGGCAATTTTTAAAATTCCTTTAAGCAATAATTTTCTTCATAAGCATAAGCGTGTAATATCATGGCTGTCTGTTGGCTTGATATTCTTGGTATACAATAATCTGTCAGACTGCTGTATCTCCTTTATATCTAATCTTAAATCCATTTTCGATCCAGTGATACCTTGAAAATATTAATTTACATATTTTCCTTTTGAAAACTACCAAATTAATATTTAAGAAATGAGCAGTAGAATTGTAATTTTCAATATACTGCTACTCACCTTGTCACGTAAATGATGTTCTGCAGCTTCAATATTTAAAGGATCATCAAAATTCAAGAGATCCTAAAAAACACAAAATAAGTGATTTTTTTTAAAAAGGCTTGTTATAAATTATGATTGTTTGGGTCTCTATTTCTTGAATAGCAGCTTTGAACAAGCCCAATTTCAAACTGTCATGGTATCAAATATCCTTGGAAAATACATTTTGTTGGGTTGTCAAAATTAGCTCATTGATGAGTTTAAATGTTCTATGTATGAATAAAATATACTGAATGACACTAAATACATATTTAATCCCTAAATATATTTAAGGGCTATAGAAGGTCACATAGTAATTTGGGGCTGCTTCATAAATTGCCAGTGTGGAAAAATGGGAAGATGGAGTGCAATGTATGCTTTCAGCTCCTGGGGGAAAGATGGCATAAAGGCTTGGTTTAACAGTACCACATTCTACAATCAAGTTATCAGACCATAGTTTTTATTTCTCCATGACTCCTAGTGTGCTATTTGAGCTGAATATAGGTAGTCCTTACCTCACAATCGACCCCAACTTTTCCATTGCTAAACAAGACAGTTATTATGTGAGTCATGTCCCATTTTGCAACCTTTTTGCCACAGTTGTTAAGTGAATCATGAGGTCATTAAGGGATCCTGGCTTCTCCCATTGACTTTGTTTGTCAGAAGCTCTTTAGGAAAGTTGCAAATGATAATCCCAGAACTCTGGGATCCTTCAACCATTGTTATTTACCAGTTGCTGAGCATCAGAAGTTTGATTACATGACTGTAGGGATGCTGCAATGGTTATAAATGTGACAACTGGTTCTGAGTAACTTTTTCAGGGCCATTGTAAATATAAATGGAGATTAAATGAATGGCTACTAAGTCAAGGACAAACTGCAATAATTATTCACCTTCATTTGCCTAGTAAGATGTTAGTATAAAGAAAAAGGACAAAATATGTACCTCTAGAGTTCTTTGTTAGCTAATAAAGCTGAGTGAATGGAAGCAGGGCAACTGAATCAATTTCACTCTCACAAGCTCTACAGTAAGTGGATAAGCAGAAAAATAATGGAAAAATTTGACAAATACAATTCAAATGACTGAGATCTAAAAGAGATTTTAGTTTGGGAGTTTGCAATGTGGTACCTGTGGAATATAATATGCTTGCTAATCTCCTGACATATCTTCCCTTGTAACCTGGCAGGCCCTGACTTTCCCATCACAGGGACTCTCATGGCTATTCTATCCCTTCCAATAATGGAAGTACAGTTAATCCTTGAGTTACAACAGTTCATTTAGCGACATACCCCCCCAGGTACTTACGACACAGTCCTGAGGTTATGAATGTTGCATCATCACAACGGTCGTTCACCCTTATGATCACAGAAGCACTGCAACATTCACGCTGCCTATTCCCCCCACCCCCACCCCAATATGGGTGTCCACAGGCACTGGGCCTGTAGAGACTCACTTACCTTGCAAAGATCTAGCAAACTGTCTCCTCTCTGCCGCAGTTTCTTTGCCTGATTCGTTACTTCAGGCCCTCGGTGCATTCACAGAGAACACAGGTCTAAAGTACCACGAGATCAGTAGTGCGAGATCCCACACTTTAGGCCTCTATTCTCTACTAATTGAGGCCTGGACAAGATCTGCGGCAAAAGGCTTTGGAAACAGAGGGAAGGCTTTGGTGCTTCAGGCCTTCCCTCTGTTTGCTGTTCCTTGCTGAAGCCTGCAGGTGTGAGAGATTGGGTCCCTGTAGGCTCCAGTTGTCATATCGGTTTGTGACAGAAATTGGGACTGGAATTGCTGTCGCTAACTGAAGTCACAGTTAGGGATCACATAGATCATTTATTGAGGATTTGGTGTGATTGTGACTTACGCCTTCCCCATTGACTTCACTGTGAGAAGCCAGCAGGGAATGTCAGAAAGTAATTTGACTGTGGCTCACTGCAATCATGTGACCACAGGGACACTGATGTCCATAACTCCAAGGACCAGTCATAACTGCTATTTGTTCAGAACCACTTTAAGTTTGAATGATTGTTAAACAAGTGGCTGAGAACTTGCCTATAGAAGGAATAAACGTCTATAGCTTATCCTTGCAAAAAATCAGGGATCAAAAAGCAAAGAAACAAACTTTGGTTGCAATGAGTAAGAATGCAAACTGAGGAAAGAAAGGAATCTTTTAAAGCCAAATGGTTCAATGCTTGAAATATATGTGTAATATGTATAATACATATAGATCCAGCATTTCTACTAACCAAAACAAAGCACTTATATTCTAAAGCATCCCAAATATGTATGCACAGGTTTCTTTCAGATAATAGCGATCTCCATTTGGCTATTATGAAAATATCAATTAGAGAACAATCAACCAATGGAACAGCTTGCCTTCCGAAGTTGTGGGAGCTTTCAAGAAGAGATTGGACTGCCATTTGTCAGAAATGGTGTAGGGTCTCCTGCTTGGGGGGGTTTGGACCAGATGACCTACAAGGTCCCTTCCAACTCTGTTAATCTGTTAAAGCTTGATTTCTCACTGATTAAGTTTGCAGTCTAATTGTTGCTTGGTATGGACTTTCAGAGCCCTAAAAATACTTCTACAAGGATTTAGTTGAGTTTCAATAAGCAACATCAGTAGAAACAAATTCTATGCATGTCATTAGTTTACCTATACAGTCCATGGACAATAATTTCACCAGTATGGAAAAGAAAGGATTAAAGCTGGTGAGTCAAATAATATTTGTCTAATAATAACAAATGTTGCATGGTTGGGAAGTTTAAAAAGGGTACTAAGATAGGGAATTCTATCTATAGCTAAGTTAAGTTTGGATGTAACACAGGAGTAATTCAAAACAAACACAGAAGCAAAAGTAATCATAAAGCTGAAAGTGAGGAATAGCAAAGCATCCATGGGACCCGGTTAAAATTCACTTTCTGCTTCTCCTGGATAATGTTTTCTTATTTCTAATTTTCCCCTTTCTGCCACGGGTGGAAAAATGTTTTGTGCAGCTTTTTCCGCTCCAAATTTGTGAGACACAATGTACAGTCATTAAACAAATACACCATCATTAAGCAAATCCAGGGTCATTAAGTGAAACAATGGTTCACTATGGGCATAATTTTGCTGAAAACACGACTGTGGAATGCTATAAATGGCACCATAGCTGCTGAGTATCTGAAGTTCAGTCATGAGACCATGAAAGGGGCCCAGCCATTTGATCTTCAAATCCATGACCACTTTTTGGGTCTGTCATAACTTTGACTGGTTGTTAGTCAAGGACTACCTGTATTAGATTTAATGGATTGTGGCTTTTATGCGGGTTATATATTGTATTTTAGGTTTGTGGGTTTTCTTGCAGCCATATGTAAATGCAATGGCACGTGTGTTCAGACTATATGTTGTAAATACAAAGACTGCAGGGAATCCTTGACTTACGACCACAATTGAGCCCAAAATTCCCATTGATAAGCAAAACAGTTGTTAAGGAAGTTTTGCCCCAGTTTACAATCTTTCTTGCCACAATTGTTAAATCACTGCAGTTGTTAAGTTCGTATCATGGTTGCTAAGTGAAGCTGGTTTCCCGTTGACTTTACTTGTCAGAAGGTCGCAAAAGGTGATCACATGATCCAGGACACTGCAACTGTCATAAATACATGGCAGTTGCCAGGTGTACAAATTTTGATCAACCACAAGGATGCTACAACAGTTGGAAGTGTGAAAAATGGTCATAAATCACTTTTTTCAGTGCCATTGTAATTTTGAATGGTCACTAAATGAATGGTCCAGGATTACCTGTACTATCCTGTTTGTTTTGTTTGTTGAATTTTGGTATGTGTTTGTGTGTATAGTGTGTGCACTGTATGCACAATACATGTTTAAAGCTTCAGAACAGATTTTGAAATGTGAAGTTCTTATAGAGTTTTTTATTTATTTATTGAGGTCTGTTGCATGTGTTTTGTGTTCATTCTGCCTGCTCTTGAATAGCAATGAAATACTACAAAATTCACTATTGCTTTCGTTCTGCCATCCATCTGCATGATAACCTTTACTAATTTGTTGCTTTGTCATCTCAGAACAGCAACAATTTGCCTCCTGTCATCCCAACAGATTGGAGAAAAGGAGAAGATGCCCTGCGAGATGAATCTTTACATTTTCATGTTCCATTCAGCCTCCTTTCTTTCCTCATATTGTTGCTTCAAATAGTCTTGTGATTACAAGGCTATTATAATGGTAGATTTAGGGAGGGAGTGTTTAAAGAAAGATGTCAAGGCCCTTGGCTTATAACCATTCATTTAATGACCATTTAAAGTTACAACGGCACCCAAAAAAGTGACCTATGACTGTTTTTCACATTTTTCACACTTACCACCTTTGTAGCATCCCCGTGGTCATGTGATCAAAGTTCAGATGCTTGGCAACTGATTGGCAAAACTCACTTAACAATTGTCTCACTTAGCAACAGATATTTTTGACTCTATTGTGGTCATAAATTGAGGATTACCTACAAGGTGCCTTTCGTTAACTCGGTATTTTCAATATGCTTAGAAATGGCATAACAGATAATTTAACTCAGAAGTCTTTTTAAAAAACTATGTTAGGTGGGTAAGATCAAGGTCACAAAGATCAATCTCCATAATATCACCAATGAAGGATTATTCAATCCAATCTGGAAATCAATATCCAAAAGTACATACTGTACTGGAACCACAATCACTCCTGCACGTACAAGCATAAAAAGATGATCGATAAGGGGCAAAATATTTTTATATTCTCCTAGCCAGCAGTAACAGTAAGAAATAGACCTGTTTGCATGGCTATGAACTGCCTTCTGCTCAAAGTGACCTGTAGACCACGTTTATGCCTTTTTAGCAATATGAAGCAAAAATTGGCTTCTGAAATTCTTGGGCTAATTCCTAGAGTAAGTGTGAGGGGTGATCAGTTTACCTAGTATGTGATTTACTGAGCATACTTGCAGAAGGGACCCTTACAGGTAACTAAATCGAAGTGCTTAACAGCAAAGAAGCGGAGCAGTCAAATAAACCTAAGTGAATTCAAAACACCAACTGAAAGACTGGAAATAAAACAAACAATGTAAAATAAAATTTAAAGGAAATTTTAGGATTATTGAAATTACACAACAACGTGATTAAAAAAACAATCTGGGAGACATGTAGAATTTAGATGGTGTGCTATAAGAAAAGGTCAGGCAGAGCTCTTGCCAAAGCCAAAGGTTTGGAATGCTCCATGAAGGATGCAACTTGGGGTAGAACCATCATCATGAGTCTATGGTGGAGAGTAAGCTACCGGGGAGGAAAGCCAAAGTCAATCTCTTCTGATCAAGCTCCAAGGCTCTTGTTGCTATTGCTGCATGTTGCATAACTGGCCAGAGCTTAGGTTTCAATTAGATATGGGGGATATGTTTTGCTTTGTATTTGTGCCAATATATAGGTCTACATTTACCTTGGGGGGTGGGTGGGTTTGAAAACAGGGTAAATCATGCCTTCATTTTTGTTAGTTTATCAATTTTCATCACTGTAACTCAAGAAGAGGAAACAATGGGGCTAATGAAACGTCAAGTTTTGTTTTTTTTTTACTAGAGCCCACTGTATCAGATATATCTAATAAAGGAGACTCCAGTCCAAAGATATTTACACCATAATAAATGTGTTAGTTTTTGAAAGTTACAAGAAGCGTGTAGATTTTGGATCAATAAACTAATACAGGTTGTGGAAATTGTGAGGACTAATCTGTTCTATTAAGGCTGGTTTATTATATTAGCAGGTTAATCAAAATATGCACTCATTCAGTGAGATTGTTACTTACAGTAAATAAAGAGTTTAATCCCCAAACAACATCCTGAAAAGGGAAAAAAAAGGATTCAACCAAAATTAAATATCTCAAATGCATTATATATAAAAACAGATAGATAGATAGATATAAATAGATAGGCAGACAATCAGAAAGATCATGAAACTACTGAAACATCCTTATGAATTTCAGAATTTTTAAAGAACCTGATTTGCAAATTATTAAAAACAAATGCAAATATTTGAAATTATGCAACCATTTAAATTTAAATGCCCTAGTTCCTGATTATTATCTCTCTGTTACCAGGTATGTTCATCTTAAAGCTATACAGCAGGCATGTCCAGCGGAGTGCATACAGCCCTTGATCATAAATGTTTATCATTATTGTGTGCTATATATATTAACTATATTATATCGTTTATATGCAGCCAAAGACAATTCCTCTTCAATCAGTGTAGCGCAGGCAACCCAAAAAGGTTGGACATGCCTGCTCTATTACATTCTGACATATTCTCGGACTTTCCAAGCTAAATGATACTCAGGTTATGAAAATAAAATATGCTGCTTAGCTGGCTGCCTGACTAATTATATCACTTTAGTGATTAACAATGGTTTAAAGAAATTATTTTTGGCAATTTCCTCTGGTCAATTCTACTCCCTTTCTTACTATTTCTCAATTTACTCTAGTGAGTTGAAGGGACTCTTTGAAACAGTGCAGTATTGTTTATAAGCACTGCAGGGGAGAACCGCTAACAACTTCTACCCTACTCACTGATATAAATCTTCCAAGGATCAAAGAGTATTCTGTTAATGGAATTATACTAACTGGATTTAACCCAGTGTCAATTAGCCAAAAAATGTAATTTATTTTCTGCTACTTGTGGCTTCTTGGTTTTGTTTCCACAAAGTTTCCACAATTGAAATAAACAGCAAATATAAGCATACTGTATCATTCATTATTTAAAATCTTATTTGACTTTATTTGCTTTAATAATTATATCACTATACAGAAAAATCCATTTTAAATGTAAGTCTTCCTCTGAAAAAGAAAAAAGTATCAGTGGATAATATGGTACCTGAAATAAACTATTCTTTGCTCTTGACAGTATACCTGTAGAAATACTTTAACAGACACTGAATTGATCAGGATATATGGGAGTCAGAATTCCAAGTTTAAGTTTTTTATTTATTTATTTGGACATGACATTCCTGGTCTCAGAGTTAAAAATAGAAATGTAATATAGATTGTAAAAAGGACCATGAAATTGATTGATAATGATTCTCTGGCACTTCTATACATAAAACTGTAGATTAAAAAAAATAAAATTCATTATCACTTAATAAGATTCAATTTTTCTAAAGAAAAAGAGAAAGCCTACCATTAGGAATAAAAGAATAACAGAGTTGGAAGGGACCTTGGTGGTCTTCTAGTCCAGTCCCCTTAAGTGTAGGTACATTAAAAAACGCATACAAATAAGTTTTTAAAAATCATTTTAAAATCTAGTCTAGTGATTGAAAATGGCTGTTTCTCGGTTTCTATTAGATAGTATTACTGAGGCCTTATGATGAGATAAAATTCAGTTGAGAAGTAGGAAAAATAACATTAACATTTGTTGCATATACTTCCTCAAGTCTCACAGATTCACAATGATCTCAGATTATTTCACAAGATTTAGCTCCAGTCATCTGCATTGTCACTGTCCACATACTAACAAGCTTTGCTCAAGTTTAAGCAGTTTTACCTACTTAATTTATTTAAATGTATATGCTGCCCACTGCCTGTTGCAGTGACTCTGGACAGCTTTTAAAATGACTGCAAATATTCTTTATTCAGATGTTCATGGAGATTATTCTCTAAAAAGAAATATTCCCTAAAATTAGAATGGTTCCCAGCACTGAGCAGATTCAATAAGAACACAAAATATTTAGTTTTTTGCTACTTGTATTGCCAATGTGTAGGCTCAAACCAGCCACTCTTATTAATGCCCAGTCAAACTTGAAATGGTTTTTCCTCCAGTGATATTCCAGGCTTCTCTTCTCCCTTCATTTAATTTCAAGCAATCATTTTGACAAGGTGAATTAAACAGAGTTGAATATTGTTACCAGAGTCATTATTACTTAATGTTTAGAGTTAGTATTTGACTTCCGAGTGGTTGCTTAGCACCATTCAAAGTTATGATGGACTCCAAAAAGATACTTATGACCCAGCTTCAAAGTGCCAATGACCGGAAGGAGGAGGGCTGCAGATTTATGGCTGTTTGCAGCATTCCATGATCATGTGACCACAATTTACAAAGTTTCTTTTGCCAGTACAGGTAGTCCTCTACTTACAACAGTTCGTTTAGTGACCATTCAAAATTAAACAGCACTGAAAGTGACTTACGACCAGGGGTGGGATACGACAGGGTTAACTACCGGTTCAGGATTTACGAGCTTCCCTGCACACTGGGAGCCATGCGCCTGTAAATCTTCATCAGCACGCTGTGTGCAAAGAAGCAGCCTTTGAAACAGCCCTCTTTTCCTGCTTTTTAAACTGCAGCTGTGCCTCGTTCAGCAGCTGAAGTTGAAAAATCAGGAAATAAAGATCAGGTAAGAGCCCGGGTGGGTGGGTGGGTGGGTAAAAATATCAGCAGAAACAGAACCGGTTCTATGTCTGCTGCTCTTCAGAGCTACTGGTTCTACAGAGGTGGACAGAACCGGTAGAAAACCACCCCTGCTTACGACCATTTTTCACATTTACAACTGTTGCAGCATCCCCAGGATCACATGATCAAAATACAGACCCTTGGCAACTGAGTCATATATGGTTGAGATGACCCAGGATCACCTTTTGTGATCTTCTAAGCAAAGTTAATGGGGAAGTTGCATTCACCTAACAACCATATTACTAATGTATCTCCTGTGATACACTTAACTATGGTAACAGAGGTCATAAAATGAGGCAAATGCACTAAGCAAATGTCTCATTTAAAAACCTAAATTTTGAGCTCATTTGTGGTCATAAGTTGAGGACTACCTGTACGGGCTTTTACTTCCAATTTCTGGCAAAAAAACACCTATTATGGACAATCAGTTCACTTCACAATTGTGGCATTTGCTTTACAATTGCAAAAAAATCATAAAATCAGGTCAGTCACATGGGTGCCTCAATTTATAACTGTCATGACATACAATAGAAATTCCGAGCTCCATTAGGGTTATAAGTCAAGGACTACCTGGATATAAATTATTTGGTTGTCTATCAAAACAATTCCTGACTTCTTATCCTGCAAATTACCTCATAGGTTGTTGCTTCTATAAGCCAATAATATATCATGTTTTCCCAAAAGTAAGACCAGGTCTTATATTATTTTTTGCCCCCGCCATCCAACCTCGTCCTCCAACTCTCCCGCACATGTGGGACAAGCCTCCCACCCACCATAGCACCTGCGATACCCCGGCAAACAGGAAGTGTGGGGCGCCCTCGTCTCCAAGAGGCAGTCGGGACTCCTCTATCTTCCTTGTTCCTCCGCTCCCCCCACAGGCGCCCCCTGACACGAGCAGCATTGAACTGGCCACACCCATCTTAACTGGGGTTTATTTTGGTGGTAGCACTTACACTACGAGCATCCTGAAAAATTATGCTAGGGTTTATTTTCTGGTTGGGTCTTATTTTTGGGGAAACATGGTAGTCATCCTGCTTAGATCTTCAGGGAATTAAAATGTGCCTTAATATCACTTAATTAATCACTGTAATGAGAAATCAAGTATGCAAAGACAAATTCATTTTTCCTAAACTTCTTACAATCCATAGGTGGCAACTAAATGGTTATGAAATCAAAGAAAATACTTTAGGATCTTTTTCAGACCTCTGGCAGAGAAGTGCTCATGTGGACTATGTACTTAGAATGCTTAAAATTCAGCTTTGGAACAATTAGATTTTTTTTAACTAATGGGTAATCTCTTTTAATTCTTATGGCCCTAAATATGTTCTCTAGCAAGGTAAGCTCCCAATTCGTGTATGGTGTGCAGCAATTACTCAGAATTTGGAAAGTGTGGCAGTCTAAATTCCTGTAAAATGTTTTTCAAGCTCCATACTGTTTTTCCAGTGTAGTTCTCTACTGTGAGGCTGGTGAAAATAAGACTGAAAACAAGACTGGGCAAACTTTCTTTATCTACTAGTTAATGGACTTAACCATTCTGTGACTAACACTTTTTAATGAAAAATACAAAAAGTTAACAACATAAAGATTAAACAGCCTATAGAAAAAGATACATTTTTACAGATTTTCTAAATCTGCAGACGCAACCCAAATGGAAATTTTACATTGTTTTAAAGTAAGTATATTAAAGATTCAGGTTGTATTAATTTGCTGAGTAATGTGCATTTCCTACTCATTTAAATAAATCTGCATTAATATCATTAACAGTTACACCTTAAATATTAAAGAGTTGCTATGATGATTCAATTAATCTTCTAAAAATACTTCATTCTCTCCAGAATGAGGAAACTAAGGAATGAGAGATGTCAAATACAGATAACAAGGGAGGGCAGAGAGAAAAAAACAGAAGGATCAGATATATATCCTGAACAGAACTGAATCTTTTCTGTGTTCACCATCACAATATTCAACTAAAGTACTGAGGTACTAAAGTTAATAGATATGGACCTGATCACCAGAAATACAATGAACAAGCAGAATATTTAATAAAGGAGATAACCTACCAACCCCTCCTGTATCTCATAGTACTTTCAATGAAGTTTCTTTCAACAAATAAATAACAAGAAAAAGGCGAAGGAAACAGTTGATCCACTAAAGAGAGAAGATGGCAAGGAAGTAACAGGCAGTAGAGAGAAAGCAGAGCTGCCTAAAACTCATTTTTTGCATCAGTCTTCATGCAAAAAGAAACTATAGCCCAACCTACCAAAAACATAACTGTAAAAGACAGACTAGAAATAAAAAATTAAAATTAAAATAAGCAAGAAAGTGGTAAGAGTATCAACTTCAAACCGAAACTGGCAGAAGCCATTTTGTTGATTCTCAATTGCCACACAGTATGGGGGGGTGAGGTGGGGAGAAGGAGGCTGGAATGAACTGCCAGACACAATATCCCTTTCTCGTGTTTGATGAGAACGGAGAAGAGTGCCAAGGGAGCCACCAGTGAACCTAACTGGACAATGTGATCTGTGACATTTGGAGAGGGAATTATTTACTATTTTAACTATACTGAAACTGCAGGAAATATTCAGAGCTGGTTTTACATTTAATCATGCCAATATGATGTGCCCAATCAAGAAGTTCTTTGAGAAAGATCTGAGTCGCAGAGTTCTGATTTGCTTGGGCTCGAAGATCGGAAACCTTCACAACCTGTCTTATCTTGATGAATATAAATCACTGGGACCTGACAGATTACATCCCAGAGTTCTGAAGGAACTGACAGATGTTATCTCAGAACCATTGTACCACACCTTTCAAAAATCCTGGAGCACTAGGGAACTACTAGAGGATTGGAAAAGAGCTGATGTGATTCTCATCTTCAAAAGGGGAGAAAAAAAAACAGATCTAGGAAACTACAGACCAATCAGCCAAACTTCAATATCTGGGAAGATACTGGAAAAGATAATCAAAAACCAGATCTCTGAACACGTGGAAATAAATAAAGTTATAACTAGTAGCCAGCAAGGGTTTCTTAAAAATAGATCATGCCAAACCAATTTTATTTCATTCTTTGACAAAGTGACTAAGTTAGCAGACCAGCAAAATGCTGTGGATATAGTATACTTAGACTTTAGCAAAGTATTCAACAAAGTAGACCACAGCCTACTTCTTGGTAAACTAGAAAAATGAGGGATAAACAGCATCACCACCACCAGATGGATTTATAACTGGCTGACAAACTAAGTACACAACAAGCAGTCCTTAATAGTAGTACATCTACACGGAGGGGAAGTAAGTAAGCAGCAGGATACCTTAAGGTTCCGTCTTAGGCCCAGTACTCCTCAATATCTTCATAAATGACTTAGATAAGGGAATAGAAGGAGAACTCATCAAATTTGCAGATGACACTAAGCTGGCAGGAATAGCCAACACACCAGAAGACAAGCTCAGGATCCAAAAAGATGTTGACAGACTTGAACAATGGGCCCTACCCAACATGAAATTTAATGTACAGAAAAGTTATGTTTTACACCTAAGCAGGAAAAACTAGATACATGTAGATATTAGGTGAAACCTGGCTCAAAAACAGTAACTGTGAGTGGAAATCCAAGTGGACGATCATTTGAACACGAACTAGTATAGTGTATGGCAGCAGCCAAATAAGCTAATACAATCCTCCATTGTATAAACAAAGGCACAGAATCAAAATTACGTGAAGTATTAGTACTGCTTTATAAACCTATAGTAAGACCACACTTGCAATATGCATCCAGTTTTGGTCACCACATTAAAAAAAAGATGATACTTTGAAAAAAAAGTGCAAGGAAGAGCAACTAAGATGATTAAGGGTCTGGAGACAAAAACATATGAAGAATGGTTGCAGGCCAATCTAGAGAAAAGAAGGACTAGGGATGACATGATAGCAACACTCCAGTATTTGAGGGGCTTTCACAAAGAAGGGGAGGTCAGTTTATTTTCCAAAGCATCAGAAGGCAAGACAAGAAGCAATGGACGGAAACTAATAAAGGAGAGAAGCAATCTGGAATTAAAGAGAAATTTCCTAAAAGTGAGGACAATTAACCAGTAGTACAGCTTGCTTTCAGTTAAGTGCTTCATCACTGGAGGTTTTTAAAGAAAAGACTGCATGACCACCTGTCTGAAATGGTGTAGGGTATCCTGCTTGAGCAGAGGGTTGGACTAGAAGATCTCCAAGATCCCTTCCAGCTCTATTCTGATTGAAGTAGAACTGGAAGTCAGATTTCCCATCGTTCTTTGGGTACTCTGAAAATCTTTCATATTTATTGTTGACTGCCTAAAGTTATCTTTTACAAAACAGGCAGCCATGTAAATTTCTAAATAAAAAAAATTAAGTCTCATCTATTTTAGAGGACAAGAGCTTAAACTCCCACTGAAATCAATATTACATGGGTTGGTTGTACCTTAAGCATTTGTTTTCTGAAATGTTTCTAATATACAAGGTAAAACCAAAGGAATATTTATATATAACTCACCTTTAAGGTTCTAGTGGGAGCCCAGCCAGTACCATCAATAGAATGTTCTCTTAATAAACTGAAAGAGGTAAGAAAATATTATCTTACAATTCACATTTTTAAATACACTAGGTTTTAGAAATGCAATCAATGTAACAGAACATGCACATTCACTTAATGAATACTGTAGAGTAATATTTTACAAGTATTGCCAAAGTATATTTACATTATAAAAAGGTCTGAAAGTATCATATTATATTTATATCAAATATAGGTATTCCTCGACTTACAACCATTTATTTAGTTACCGTTCCAAGTTACAAAAGCATGAAAAAAGGAAATTATGACTGTTTCTCACACTTATGACAGTTGTAGCAACCCCAGTCACGTGATCAAAATTCAGATACTTGACAACTAGTTCATATTTATGATAATTGCAGTGTCCTAGAGTCAATCATTTTTTGCAACCTTCTGACAAGCAAAGTCAAGGAGGAAGCCAGATACCCTTAATAACCGTTACTAACAACTGCAATGATTCACTTAACAACTGTGGCAAGAAAGGTCATAAAATGGGGCAAAACTCACTTAATAACTGTCTTGCTTAGCAACATAAAATTTGGGCTGAATTGTCGTTGAAAGTCAAGAATAACTTGACTTACAACAATTATGTATGTAAACATATACCTTTAGTTTTAAAAAGATATGGAATTATACCTATTTCTGAAGAAGTTATTTCTTCAGATAATGAGAACTATTAAAATTATTAATATTGCTAGGTTTTTTTTTCTTCATATCCCTCATCTACCTTCTTGCTTGACTATTATTCTGTTAAACATGACTGTTATTAGTCTATTATCATTGGCTTGATAAAGATTCTCTTTTTTTATGTCAGCTTCAGTTATTTGAACACTAGCTACCACTAGTCTTCTTAAAACTGAACATAACTATTTTCCTTAATCTATTTTAATAAGATTTAATCTATCATCTCCTGATGGCAGCCTCCATAAAATGGTCTCTAGTAGTTCTGATGTTTTCTATTATTTTCTGTGGCTCTGCGAATTTCATACTCAAGAGATGAGATTTTGAATATCAGACAGTGGACTTTAAATAACATGCAGCTTTCTGGGACTATTCGTCCCTTTTCAATGCTGAGGAAATTCTGACTGAGGGAATGACGGTTCTCTCTTTCAGCATGGCAGTTAGAAAGAAGCCGAAGAGAAACAAGACAAGGAGGGGCAAGCAAGAAGGCATTTTACAAAGACTCATGAAGCATGGGGCAAGAAATTCGCCCCCCTTGCTGTATTTAACTAATCTTTGCTCAGTCGAAAATAAGACTGATGAAATACTCCTTTTAAATAGGAACAACTCAGACTTTTCCGATTCAGCAGCCCTCTTCTTCATTCAAATATGGCTAAATGATTAAATTAATGATAGTTGCTTGCAAATGGTCAGAATTTCAGATTCAAAGAGCAAATAGAATTGCAGAAGCATCTGGTAAAAAGAAGGGAGGTGGTATCTGCTTTTATATTAACAACCAGTGGCATAAAAATGTCACTATATTAAAGAAATTTTGTGATGTGGACTTAGAGACATTATTCATTATTTGTATACCCTATTATGCTCCCCAAGAGTTTTCTTCATTCATCCTAGTTGAGATCTACATACCACTCCAAGTTTGCATAAACAAGGCATTGCAAACCTTAACTGACCAAATCCTGTGTGCTGAACAAAGATATCCAGACTCCCTACTTAACATTATGATGCAGTGGTGCGTTTCAAAAAAGTTTTACCACCGGTTTGGTGGGCGTGGCTTGGTGGGCGTGCTTTGTGCGTGTGCAAATGCACACTTTGTGCAGGCACAGAGGCTTTCTAACTCACCTCCTGCAATCCTGTACTCTGTCGCTTCAGCAGCTGATGTGCGGCAATCTGCTGTGCCGCTCAAAGCAGCTGCACTTCACAAGCAGGGAATAAAGGTCAATATGGAAGCCCAGGTGGGCAGGTGGGCCCAACAGCAACTCCAACAGCTCCTCGGAGAACCGGTTTGGTCTCTGCTGCTCTTTGGCGCTACCGGTACGCCAGTACTGGGCCAAACCGGTAGAATACCACCACTGGTATGATGGTATTTTAACAGAGCTAACCTAAGGCAAGAGCTGCCAAGATACATTCAACATGTCAACTGTCTCACAAGAGAAACTCACCAATGCTACTCTACATTAAAAGATGCCTACAATCTGGAACTGGCAAGTGACCTGAATGTGTTCTCCTGTAGATTTGAGAGGAGACTTCGGTCAATGATTGTTGCCTTTTCCATCTCAGATACACCAACAACAGCCAAGTCAACTCCATCCCTCTGGGCCCACCACCTCTTGTGATCACAGAAAAAGATGTGTGAGGTCTGTTTCACAGACAACTATAGAATCAGGCTGGAAAAGCACCAGGCCCACACAGGGTAACTCCTTTTGCATTGAAAGTCTGTGCTGATCAACTGGCCCCAATCTTCACCTGCATCTTTATTAAATCACTGGAGATGTGTTATGTTCCTTCTTGTTTCAAATACTCTACTATCATTCTGGTGCCCAAGAACCCTTCCATCAAGGAGTTGAATGATTACAGACCAGTTGCTCTGACATCCATAGTTATGAAAACCTTCGAAAGGTTAGTGCTGGCCCACCTGAAAGCCATCAAAGATTCACTGCTAGAACCCTTGCAATTTACCTACTCTGCAAATAGGTTGGCAGATGATGCTGTCAATATGGTACTGCACTACATCTTAACATCTTGAATCCCTAAAGACCTACAGTGCATTCAGAAAGTATTCAGACCCCTTTCACTTTTGCCAATTTTGTTATGCTGGAGCCTGATTCTAAAGTTGTTGAAATTCATTTTTTTTTCATTAATCTACACTCAGAACCCCATAATGATAAAGTGAAAAAAAATTAGAAATGCCTTTAAATTTATTAAAAAGAAGAAAACTGGCCTATCATATTGGCATAAGCATTCAGACCTTTCACTCAATAAATTGTTGAAGCACCTTTGGCAGCAATTACAACCTCGAGTCTTTTTGGGTATGACACGACAAGCTTTGCACACCTGGATTGGGGGATTTTCTGCCATACTTCCTTGCAATTCTCTCAAGCTCAGTCAGGTTGGATGGTGATCATGGTTGGACAGCCATTTTCAGGTCCCTCCAATGATGTTCAATAGGTTTCAAGTCTGTCTGGGCCACTCTAGGACATTCACTGTTGCCCCTAAGCTTGCGCTATCTTGGCTGTGTACTTAGGATCGTTGTCATGTTGGAAAGTGAACTTTCGACCCAGTCTGAGGTCCTGAGTGCTGTGGAGCAGGTTTTCATTGAGGATATCCTTGTACTTTGTTTAACTTTTCTTCGACCCTGACCAGTCTCCAAGTCCCTGCTGCTGAAAAACAGCATAATGCAAACACCAAGCAGGCTTTCATATGCTTTGCACTGAGGAGAGGCTTTTGTCTAGCCATAAAGCCCAGATCGGTGGAGGGCTGCACTGATGGTTGTCCTTCAGGAACTCTGTCCCATTTCCACACACAATCGCTGAGCTCAGTCAGAGTGACCATTGGGCCCTTGGACACCTCTCTTACTAAGGCCGTTCTTTCCAATTGCTCAGTTTGACTGGTTGACCAGCTCTTGGAAGAGTCCTAGTTGTGCCAAACTTCTTCCATTTGAGAATTATTGGAGGCCACTATGCTCTTGGGAACTTTCAGTACATCAGAAATTTTATTGTAGCCTTCCCCAGATCTTTGCCTTGTAATAATCCTGACTCTGAGCTCTGCAGGCAGGTCCTTCATGGCATTGTCAGCTGTGACGCCTTCTATAGAGAGGTATGTGCCTTTCCAAATAATTTCCAATCAATTTAATTTACCACAGGTGTCCAATCAAAGTGTAGAAACATGTCAGCAATGATCAACAGAAATGAGAAGCACCAAGAGTTAAATTTTGCATGTTGCTGCAAAGAGTCTGAATACTTATGCCAACATATTTCAGTTTTTCCTTTTTAATAAATTTACAAACATTTCTAAAAATTCTGTTTTTGCTTTGTGTTGCATGCCAAACTAGACACAAGGACAGTCCCCCCCCCCCCACCATGCCACCTCTCTGCTGAACACCTAACTCCCATAGCACTGTTTCAGGCCTAAGGATATTTACCCATACAGTAGGCTGTATTGCTATTAACATTCTCATTTCTCATTCTTTCTCATCTTCTCTTCTTTCCTACCCTGTTTCTCCAACAATATGGCCTCCCCCAATAGGAAGTCCCAGCATGTTTTATAGGCATGAAATGAAATTAAGCCCCGCCCCAAATTAAGGCCTATATTAAAACATGCAAAATGGGGGAATGGTGGGGGCTTGCCATTAGGAAGTACTTTTGTTGCACACCCAGATATGGTGCTGCCTGCGTTCACCCAGATATGGTGCTGCCTGCGTTGACCCCGATACGAAGTGCCCCACCAACGCCGAGGTCAACATCCAAGCCATCGCTGCCCGCCCGAAGATGCAAGCGGGGAATTAAGTCACCCCACAAAAAGACAGCCTAGCCATTTTTTCAGGGCTCAAAAAAAAATAAGACCCGGCCTTATTATATGAGAAACACGGTACTAACTTCTATTGGTATCATTCTTTATCACTTGTTTATATGTTATGATTAATGATATGTGATCTATGATTAGTGATCTATGATTATATGATTTGTGATCTAGGAACTATCACTTTGTTGTTTGATTGAAAACTTATACACCGGAGACAACTTCTTTGTGTGTTCACTTGGCCAATAAAGAATTCTATTCTATTAATCACACTTGGCCAATGAAGAATTCTATTTCTATTTCTGTTCATTCCTATTCAAATTTCTAATTAATTTTCTTTGTTAGCAACCTCATTTCAATATTGCAGAAATAATATTTATAATATAATATTTCAGAAAAGTCTGGCCAGTGCATAAATTATGGAAATATTATGTGATGTCCAGATTTAATTGGGGGAGCAACATCTCTTAATATTTCATTTGCTTGATCTATTTGTCATGGAATAAACCTATAGTCTGTGCAGTAATATTTACCCCCTTGCAGATGTTATGAATTTTTCCTTATTTCTCTCTCTAAATCTTAATTAAGTTTCATGTGGGGCATCTGAATGAACAAATAAAATCAACATTTGATGCCAGTTTCATTTTTTAATTATAATTTTATTAATAATATCAAAGTATAAATACAAGTTATGAAAATAGTGGGAAAACGGAGGAGTGAAAGGGGAAAGGAAAAACTGTAGGGTAACGGAGAAAAGAAAACGAAAAGCATTGACTTCTAACTCTTTTTAGTGCAGTAGAATACATTATAGCTTCAACTTTTTACTTTTGCATATGTAATATGTACTGGCCATTTCTATAACAACAAACTTATCTAAAATCAGCAAAACCCAAAGTAAAATTTCATTTTTTCCCATCGGAAGCACAAAATCCACAAGCAGTTTCCAAGCAGAAGCAAAATTGAATGTATTCTTTTCTTTGATTAGAGAAGTTAATTTAGCCATATCTGCTAGTTCCATCCGTTTTTCCAGTTATTCATCCATTACTTGAGAAATAAAGTGGTCCAGTGTGAAAAGTAATAATGCTCCTCATTAACTAAAGACCAATTATTTCAATTATCAATTTGATCAACAAACTTCCTCAAAACATCTGCCCCTCCATAGTTTCCTGGAACTACTGTCACCTGGTCAAGTACAATTTTGGCCTGTATGGAAATCACTATATAGACTATGTGCCATGATAAGAAGATCAAAGTACAATCTAAGAAAATGGGACTTCCCTATAGAAGATACTCTATGTGAATGTGGAGAAAAATTCATCTCCCATATGCTATGGTGCATATTATGTTCTTCAACATGTACGGAGGAAGACTCATGCTGCCAATATAGCCTGAAACTGGGCGAACATCATTTAGTTTTAATCCTACTTATTTTGTATACTATTTACATGTGTAACACTTTTATGACCTATTTTATTTGCTTAATATTGAAGGTTTATTATCTATCATTTGAAGGTGCTTCTGACACAAATCAAGATCAATAATCAGCGTGCCCCATCTCAGACTCTTGAATAAGAATATGTTGTGCTCAAAGGATATTTCTAAAGTTCTTTAGGAAGAACTCATTTGTGCTTATCTGTCTGAAAAAATGTTATAACATCATTTTTAAAACTACTGAGTTCCACTAATGCATTTCTTTTGTCTTCTCCACTTAGGACTAATATCTAGAGACCTAGTCCTTAACTGGAGAAGACATAAATGCATTTTCCTAAATGCGGGGAAAGAGAGGGCCAAATTTACCTCCTTAGAGAATGCATTCTGTAGACTAGGAATTATAGAGATGAAGGTACCTCATATCAACTTCTGCAGGTAGGGCTATTTTTTCAAAGTTCTTTCCTGCTGATCCAAATAAGTGCACAAGTTTATAGCATGAGAAGCAGTCCCACAATAATCAGACCTAAAGCCATTTATGGCTTTAAAGTTCAACCTCAAAAACAGATAGTCCCTGGCTTACACCCACAATTGGGATCAGAATTTCCGTTACTTAGCAAGACAAGTTAGTCACACCCAATTTTTTGGACTATTTTGCTACAGTTGTTAAGTGACTAACAGAGTAATTAAATGCATCCGATTCCCCCACGCCACACATTGACTCTGCTTATTGGAAGCCATCTAGGAAGGTTGCAAATGTCCATCATAAATACATGCCAGTTGTCAAGTGCTCGAATTTTGATCATATGACTGTGGGGATGCTACAACAGTCACATGTGCAAGCACTAGTTGTAAGTCATGTTAATTAATCAGTGGAGTGACTTGCATCCAGAGGTTGTGGGTGCTTCATGCCTAAAAGTTTTCAAGAAGAGACTGGATAACCATTTGTCTGGAAAGGTATAGGGTCTTTTGCTCCAATAGGGGGTTGGACTAAAGAGCTTCAAGGTCTCTTCCAAAACTGTTAAGTCTATGATTCTATGAATTTAAGTGCCATTGTAACTTTGAGTGATAGGTAAGTGAATGATTGAAAGTTGAGGATTACCCGTATTCAGATTGAGTCATTTACCAAGGGTAGCTCCAAGTAAAGCATGTTGCAGGTGCCAAGATTAGTTGTAATTAATGTGTGGATAACTTTTCCTAGGGCTCCCTGAATCAAGAAGGGCTGCAACTGGTAGAAAAGCTATAGTTGTCCAAACTTAATCCTTGTAACAGTTGCAATCTGCAATTCCAGCACCCGCAAAGAGTGAACTTTCTTGGGGAAGGCAATTCGATCCATCAGTACCCAGGTAAGCTGGAATTGGTAAGCTTCTCCTTAACAATTCCACCTTGCCTTAATTTATATTTCCTTCTGTTAATGGACTGGTTTAATCTTACAAAATTCTATGAAAATTAGAGAGAGGTTGAAGAGAGGAGGTGAGTGACAGAAAGAAAATAAAAACAAAAGGAAGAAAATGAGTTATTATACAGTGACTTAGATTACCAAGCTCACTAAAGCAAGTTAAAACAGAATTTTTTTTAAAAAAAATCAAGTTTTCAGGGGACAAAGGAATTTTAGATGTGCTTGTCAACAGACAAGAAGATGGAAGCCTAGAAAACACAGTTTATCACCAGGCTACCAATATTCCATGCATTCTGAATTTCAACAGCAACCATCTACTGCCGCACAAAAAGAGATGCATCAGAACACTATATGGCAGGGTGAGAACCCACTATAGTACCCAGCAAGCCGAACAGCTGGAGAGCAGGTACCTACATGACAATTCAGGAAGAATGGGTACCCACAATCATTTGCTACAAGACGTCTGTGGTGGGGAAAGAAAGGAAGAAACAAGGTACAAGACCAACCACATGGCACATCTTGCCATACAACATTTTGGAAGCTGTAGAACACAACAAGATTTGCAAGTGGGCACTGCATACTACCCAGAGGCTACCATATGAGGACAAATTATGCATTGTAAAGATTACTTGGAGGTGGGAGATACTTCCAATGTAATCTACTGGATCCCCTGCATGGATTGCCCATGACTATGTAGGACAGATGGGGAGGAAGTTAACGACCAGACTGCAAGAACACAAGTGAGCAATCAGACGAGGAGACCTGAACTTATTGGTAGCCTCACACTGCAATGAACAACGACATACATTTAATTTTGCAGCTACTAAGATTGTTGGATGAGCAGGAACAAAAACAACCAGGGAAATGATTGAAGCCAGGGAAATGGACACCTGGTCAGTGAACAAGAGTGCTTTTTTATCACCATCTTATCAAGTACTTAGAGGCGAGGGCTTGGCAACACAAGGAAACAACAGCGAATGACTTAATAGCCAGCCATCAATAGCCCAATCAACATCTAAAAAGCCACATACAACAGAGGTACCACATAAATACCACCCACACAATAGCCCAAAACATACACTCTGCTCGAGAGAAGTTCCCTGAAGATGGACTCCAGAAACGAGTCTGAAAGCTTGGAAGACTAAACCTCTAGCCCTGGTGGTCAACCCAGATTAGTTCCTGCAACATTATCCTGGGACATGTATATTCACCTTCATTCATGGAAAATATTGGTTGTCTATTTTATAAGCTATCACTTTTATTTCAGTTTTTTTAAAGCAAAAGATGATTATAACATTTCTCTCCTAGTCATAGAGGAAGACAGTATACCATGTTACACTTTCATTCCCTCTTTCCTTTCGTTTGTTAAATTTATATCTGAGCTTTCTTTTTTAAAAGCTGTGTAGTGACTCCATTCCTTCCCTTTATTTTAACTTTCTGTCATTCAGCTCTCTTCAACCGCTTTAATTTTCATAAAATTCTGTCCTATTTTCTTTATAAGAATGTACACAGTTGATGTTGTTCTTTCCTTAAAATGATGAAAGTAATTTACCATTTCAGAAGGGCATATTTAATAATTAATAGATTTAACATCAGATAAAGCCAATGTTTTAGTTTATAAAAATTACAATTACTAGAGTATAGAAGCAGGTAGATGGTTATCTTTATACTTAATATATCTTTTGCATAATTTTTGTCCACTGAATTAGCTGCTAATTAACAGCTCAACTGTTGATCAAACAGACTGAAGCAACAAGAAAATCCTCTATTTAGAAGTATTAGGCATTCCATTTTCTTTTTAAACTTATATGCTCTTTACCCACCCACCCCTTTTATGTACATATTTGATAAAATAGTAATAAAAGAAAACTGAACTATTTAAATAATGAATTACCTCAAACAGATTTCCCCTGTCTCAGTTATATTTGGATGCCAGATTCTTGTCAAACATTTTACCTTTGGAGGCTGTCAAAGAATAAAACAGAGATTACAATTTGTTATATATGAAAGGCAAATTGCTCCTTTTCTATCTCTCTACCTTCTATGCAGTGTGTATCTCAGCTCCATGAAGACACAGAAAAGACAGAAAATTCCTATCCCCGCCCCTTCTAACATATTTTTTCTTAACTTTCTACTTAGCTATAAAAATCAAGTATTGGGTAAACCATGCATTATTAACAAAACCATGACAAAGGTTTACATATATCAAATTAGAAATATTTTAATGTCTTTCATTTAAGCCAGGGGTATCAAACTCAAGGCTCGTGGGCTGGATCCAGCCCATGAGATGCTTAGATCTGGCCTGTGGGGCCGCCCTGTAAACAGCAAAGGACCGGCCCATGGTGCCTCTGTCAGCGAAAACTGAGCTCGGGAGGGCTGTGCACGCCTCCTGCAGCCCTCTGCCAGTGAAAACAGGTTGGGGGGGGCGCACCTGCTCCCCCGAGCTCTGCTTTTGCTGGCAGAGGGCTAGTAAAACAAACTAAAACAAAACAAAAGGATAAATGTTTCCCCTTTTGCATTTGAGCATGCAAGAAAGGAAAGGAGACAGGGAAAGACAAAGAAAAAGAAAGATGGGAAAAGAGCAAGGAAGGGAAAATAAGGAAAGAGGGGAAGGAAGAAGAATGAATGAAGAGGGAAGGAAAAAGAAGATAAGGAAGGAAGTTAGGAAGGAAGATTATAATGAGAGCTGTGAGGGAGGGTCTTAGCACTTGGCCACCACAGGTGCTCCCGACACGAGTAACTTCGAGGTGGCTACGCCCACCCCAAGGTTAAACACAACCCTCATGCGGCCCTCAATGAAATCAAGTTTGACACCCCTAACTTAAGCCAACTCATAATATTAGGAAACTAAATGATATTTGATGGATACAAATCAAGTTAGCATAGGGCTCATTTCTGGTTGGGGTGATGTGATTTCTGACTTGTTTAAACATAGTATCTATTTCCTAATAAGCTTAGTTAAAACTTATTTTAGAAATTTGGAAAAAATTGAAACATTCTTTGGCTCCTTACTTTTCTTCTATACCTTCATTCCTCAATCATCCTTTTTTAAAGCGGAGGATAGATCTGTTTAATATAAGGAATGGGAAGATACAGAAATTTATAGCAGAATTGTAATTACTAATGTGTTACATATTGTGTTTTAATCCGAGGCACTATTGAGGGATTTTCATAAGATTCATCAGAACAAAAATGTTGGCCATGCCACTGAATATGGTAATTTGTACTAATTGGAATATGAACTTGATAACAAAATCTAGAACAGCTACAATTTATATGGTCTGATTTCAGAAGGGTCTATTGTAAAACTTTGGGTTTTCTTCATTTGATGTGGGGGTGGTGGGGGGGGGGTTTTTTGGGGGGGGGGGGGGGGGTTTTTTTTTTTTTTTTATTATTGGGGGCCCCCGCCACCAAAAGTTTTCCCCCCTCTTGTTTTTTTAGTTTTTGGTTTTCTTCATAATCAGTTTTGATGACTTGATAAAATAAATTTAACAAGTATTTTGTGCTGCAACATAATAAGAAACCCAAATTATTTTCCAAAGGGGTTTAAGGTTACAATTAAACAGAAGCCTTGATTGCAATTACAAATAAATAAAATAGATGAATATAATTTTTCATAAGTTTTAATGGGCTTAAGGAACCAAATATAGATTGTTGAAGGAATGAAAGTACTTGACTCTCTTGATATTAAGATGTAACTTCTGACCAGCTCATTTGCACAAATCCTACTATTGGTTTAATGTCTATATTTCTTAACATGCATAAATTGATACAACAGAAGAAACTAATTCAATTGATTTAAAGGAATCAATTCAATTCCTGCTGTTTTGTTTGAAAAATTAACATAAGAGTTTGGAAAACCTTACAACGAAAGATAAATTTATTGAATTATGATCACAATTAATTCATGATACTTTTTCCATAATAAAGTTTGTACAAATGTCATTCTATGCTAAAATGTGTTTTAAATGTTTGTATTTCTCTTTAAAATCCCAAAAGTATTAATACTGTATTAAAATATAATACCAATAATTTTATGATTTTTCTTCCCATCTCTTTTTATAATGTTTTCCCATAGAAGAAAAACCAAAAGAAAAAAGGAAAGTGTGAAAAAAAAATTAAATGAGGGGAAAAAATGAAATATTTTAAATGGTTTCCAAACTTCTTTTCAACAGATAATTATAATTTTATTTTCCCTATTCCCCTGGAGATGCAATACACGTATCTTCAGCTTCTCATTTAATCCACATTTTCTCAATCTTCAGATCCATCAATCATAGAATCTAGAATAGGGTTGGAAGGAACCTTGAAGATCTTACTTTTTGGTGAAACTCATATTTTTGAAGATCATTTTATTATTTTTTTAGCAAGGTTTCCAGACATTCAGGAAAAAAACTGTTGATTTTTTTCTGACTAAATCACTTTTGCCATTTCTATAAATTCTGACCTCTTCACTATCCATTCCTCCACCGCTGGAATTATTTTTCTCCTTTTCTCACTTACTTTTCCTTTGGCCTTGGTTTTATTGCTTTTTAGTTTTACCCTGAAATTCTGTTTTTTAACAAAAAGTTTAAAGGTAACCCAACAAAGCAATATGATCTGTGGGTTTTTTTACAAAGATAAACAAGTTTGAATAGGAAAGGCTTATGAAAATGTTTATAATACTTTAAACTCTCAGCTCTAGGATACCACAGCAATCAACATTTATTTCATTTTTATTCAACATCTACATGAAGTCACCAGGTGAAGTCATCCATCAGGGTCAGGTATCACCTGTCCACCCTTGACAACTAACTTTCTACTCTGACCTTGAGTGAATGAAGTGATGGTGTCCAAGTGCTGTCAAGATACCTTAAGGATGATATAACAGAGGTACATGTTGAGGCTTAATACTTATAAGGCACAGAGGTTCAGAGTTCATAAGCCATCCGACTTAGAACAGATCTTATCTTCAGTTCTAAACAAAAAAATATTCCCCCATGTAGAATTGTTGTGTAACTTGGGGGTCCTCCTGAGCTACAGTATGTGCTTGATGAACAAATGGCAACTCTGGCTAAGAGGTATCTTGTACAAAAATTATAATCTTTCCTGGAATGGGAGGCACTGAACTTTCCTGGAATGGGAGACACTGAGTCATGACTTAGCTACTTCTTGTTTTACTCTACATAGAAGTGTCTCTGAATAGCATGTGGAAGCTATTACTGATCCAGAATGCAACAACCCAATTAGTTATAGGAATGCTTCAGTTATACCCATATAACACTTTTAATTTGAAAACTGCACTGGCTCCTTTTCGAGTCCTAAGTGAAATTCAAGGTGCTGGTTTAAAGCCCTTCATGGTTTAGAAAATGAATATCTTCTCAGATGGTCCCAGCCACCTGAATGGAACTTTGTCCTTGGCTTTTAGAAAGAGATTTAAAATGTGACTACTTTTTTTAGTCATAGGGAGAAATATTATAACTTCTCTCTTGTGAAGAATGCTGTTTTAAATTTTAGGTCAGACTGTGATATTCCCAGTTTTTTTATTTTGAACCCCCCTTATCCCTAAGGATTTGCTTTGTTATTAATGTTTATACTGCTATGCTATTTATTTTGAATCTGAATTGTATTTAATTATATTTAAAAAATCAAACTAATCTCTCCTATATCTTCCCAGTCACTTTCTTTCTCACTAATATAAAATAACAGGGTTGAAAGGATCTTTGGAGATCTTCTAGTCCAACCCTCAGCTCAAGCAAGAAACCCCTTACAATTGTAGATAAATTGTTCAACCTCTTCTGGAGATTTTCAAATGATGGCGCATCCACAATTTCTGGAGGCAAACCGTTCCACTGATTAATTGTTGTCACTGTCAGGAAATTTCTCCTTAATCCTAGATTGAATATCTTTAGTAAACTTCTGTTACTCTTTCTCCTGTCCTCGGGTCCTTTGAAGAATAGGTAAATCCCCTCCTCTCTGTGACATACCCTCAATTGGAAGACTGCTATCATATCATCTCTAGACTTTCTCTTTGTTAGACTGGACATATCTAGTTCCCACAAATCATTCATCGTATAGTTTAGCCTCCAGACCTCTTATCATATTTGTTGCTCTTCTCTACACTCTAGAGCAGGGTATCAAACTCAAAGCCCGTGGGCTGCATCTGGCCTGCAGGGTGCTTAGATCTGGCCCACAGGGACATCCTGGAAACAGTGATAGACCAGTCTGCGGTGCCACCAAAAACAGAGCTTGGGAGGGCGGCCCTCCTGAGGTCCATTTTCGCTGGCAGAGCGCTTGAGCAATTACAGGCACCCCTGACATGAGTGATGTTGAGCTGGCTACGCCCACTCTGGCCTCACCCACCCAGCTCCGCAAGGTCAAGCACAACCCTGATGCGGCCCTCAATGAAATCAAGTTTGACACTCCTGCTCTAGAGCTTCAAAATCTTTTTGATGTTGTGGGGACCAGAACTGGACAGTATTTCAAGTGTGGTCTCACTTGAGTATGAAGAGATACTATCACTTCATATGATCTTGAAACTATCTCTCAATTGATGCAGTTTAGGACTAAATTGGCCTTTTTGGCCACTGTGGCACATTGCAGACTCATACAGTGGTTGTCCATTAGGACACCTAGATCTTTCTCACAGTTCCTACTATTGAGTCAGATACCTGTGAATTTGAATAATAAATCATTCACTCCGGGATGTGTCAAATGGCATGTGAAAAGGCTCAGATTTCATTGCTTAAGTGATTTGATCCTGCTGTATCTATAGCTTTTTAAAATTCAAATGGCATGTGAAAAGGCTCAGATTTCATTGCTTAAGTGATTTGATCCTGCTGTATCTATAGCTTTTTATTGGTTTCAAAATATGAATGCCCTTTAAATTCAGAAGGAATTTTCCTATTGGGCACCAGGGACAGGTTCTGTGGAGGGTGCTTTTTCCATGGCTTGGGGTGTGTGGTTTCACTTGCTGCCTGGATCTTGCGCGTGTGCAGATGGGGCTTCACTCACTTGCACTTGTTCATGACTTGCCACGGATTGGTGCCAGCCCATGGCCCAGGGGTCGGGGACCCCTGCTTCAAGTCTTCCGAGTGGACATATGGCAAACCTATCATATCTCTGCAAAACAGGGAGGAAAGGAAAGGCCAACATTACGGCAATATAAATAAACTAACAGAGCTTCTCTGAACAAGTCAACATGAGGAAGCCTGCAGAATCTAAAGTAGAGCACTACGAGGCCCAGAAGAAGACACTATGTTCAAAACCCTGAATGAAGCCTGTTGAAAGGACATTGGATCTCTGTGATCCAATTTGTAAAGCAACTTAAATGGAGCAAATTTAAAGTGTAACATGACTTTCAGAGAAGTAGAGCACTTAGGACCATATGAATGACTGTATCTTTGATCCAGGAAAGAACAAAGTCATTCAAAGAATTTCAGCAAGACTACAATATGTTGAAAAGTAGAAAAATTCAGTAATACCTACAACGGGAGTATGGTAAAAATGATGGAATTGCAAAATGGCTAAATTAACTTCTTTACTGAAAAACAAAGCAACTGGAAATTCCTTATAGACTTTTTTCATGGAAAAATGTGCTTATGATTTGTGGTTTTAATGATTAGAAAAAATCTGCATAATATAAAAGAATAAGCTTTTTTCTAATTAGAGTAAGAGATAATTTTTATCAACAATTTTATAATTGTACTTTCAGTATATTTATTGCAAAGAAAATTGGAAGTCTCTTTTCTTCTTTTCTGAACTTTTTTCTTTCTTGTTCTTTTCTCTTTTCTGCATTTTTCATTAGTTTAATGTTTTAAGTTTCATTAGTTTTTATGTTCTGTGTAAAACTTTTAATGACATTTATGAAAAGATAAAGAATTAAAAGCAAAATGCTTACCATGCTAAGAAAGTTAAAAAGATGGACTAAAGGGACAGTTAAATTTGGAATACTGTCTTATTTAAAGTATTTTTTTAACTTAAATAGATAATGTATGGGAAAGAAGAATATTTAAATCTGTCATGGAAGCTGACTGGCTGACTGTGGTAAACAAATAAATAAGAAATAAAAAGAAGGGAAACAAGAACTTCTGGGAACTTCATGTGGTTATGGAAATATGGAGTATTGGAGTAATTGAAAGGGACTAAAACATTATGGACATTTAAACAAAACTTTTATTTTGTTACTCCTTTTATTATTACAAATTTGAAATAAAGAAAAAGTTATTGCTATAAAAGGAGTGAAAGTTATAGGAGGAAGGAGAGGATTTTGGGGCCACTCCAGAATAATATATTTGGTTATGACAAATGAATGTGCAAAACTGGGTATTATTTCATTAGTCAGCAAGATTATTTTATGTGTATAAGATGAAGAAATATACAGTACCCACACAGATGATGAAATAACAAGTATGTTTGTGGAATACTGAACCTTTAATGATTTAAGAGCTGTGGTAGCACAGTGTTCAGTACTGCAGGCTACTTCTGTTGACTGTTGATTGCCAGCACTTCAGCAGTTCAAGTCCCACTAGCTCAAGGTTGACTCAACCTTCCATCCTTCCAATCTGTGACCCAGATTGTTAGGGGCAATATGCTGACTCTGTAAACCACTTAGAGAGGGCTGTAAAAGTACTGTGAAGCGGTATATATGTCTAAGTGGTATTAGTAGTGCTAATATTGAAAATGGAAAGAGCTAAAATGTGTTGAAAAAGTGTTGAAGACAACGACAAAGGGCTCCTGGTTATGTTTACAAGAAAAAATAACTTTGATTGTAATTGCTGTAATGAAAGTTAGAAGTCATAGTCTTTTTTTCCCTTTTTTCCCTTTTTCCTTAATTGTTTCCTTTTTCCTTTTACTTTTTTTTCTTCTTTTCTGTCTTTTATATATTTCTTATTTTTCTTTGAAGTAAACATTTTCATTAAAAATATTAAAAAGAGAGAAAATATGCTTTAAAAAGATTTTTAGACAACTCTCTTCTCTTTTAGACTTCACCCGAAAGAAGACAAGAACTCTTGTAGAATCTCAAGATCAAAAAGGGTCTTGCTAGACTTGGACATTGGGTCCTATCCAGTGGTGTGATTCAGCCAATTTGTAACGATTTGGCAGAACTGATACCTAATTTTTTTATTGACTTTGGTGAACCGATTATGAATAAATCTGTGTTTCCAGAACACGTCTGGTTTTCATTCAACTTCCAGGTGGAAAAGAAACCCTCACCCCAAATGTTCACACTCCCAATCCCCCTTAAGGCTCTCGTTGGGAAAAACTCTGTGGCCTTTAAACTAAAGCCAATCAAGCCAGGCGCAAGAATAGATCTAAAATGCTCTCCACCCTTTTCCTAGCAGCTTAGGTGCGAGGACTCTCCAAAGTTTCCGGAATCAGTAACAGAGGAATCATCTTAAGTAGGGGGCTGTTTATCTCTCTCTCTCTCTCTCTCTCTCTCTCTCTCTCTCTCTCTCTCTCTCTCTCACACACACACACACACACACACACACAGGTTGATACTTCTTTTTCCTCTTTTCAACTGACTTTATTGCACACCATTTATAGCTCTCCAAACCTGCGCCATGAAAGCTTCTCCTTTCCAGGGTGACATTATCAGGGAATTAACAGGCTGTCTAGTTAGATAAAGCGCTAATGAGGGCACTGAGCCCCTAAAAGGACTCTGATGACTTTGTCCAAGGTATGGGTTTTTTTAAATTAGTTTTTCCATAGAAGACTAACTTCATAGCAGAAATACACCTGTCACTGCATCTTTATATTCTGTCACCTAGAAATCCATATCTGTTTTGTGTATTTAATTGTCTAAGTACCTTCTCTATTTACCTTGCAGATTAATTTTTAGGATGAGGTTACAAGACTTAAAGTAGATTCAGTAACTTGTTGTTTTCCAAGACATAAAACATATGGGGTTAATATATAATCCAACTTGGATTAAAATCAATGACAAAACTTTCATCAGCTGTAATTGGTCAGGATAGCTGTCTTAGTCCAACCCTCCATTTATAAAACTGCAAGAAACTTTGATCCGATCCGTAGTTCTATTACCTTTGCATGTTGTTAGTCAACAACCCCCTCTCCAATGTTACCACTGCCCTGAATACTTTATCATATTGGCTAATCGTGGTAAATACAAATCATTTGTTTGAAAAATAAAGGTACAGTTTACAGTATTGATGATGAATGTAAATGAAAAGGCAATTTCCAAAGCCTTCCTTTCCAACTGAGTGAAATCGGAGTCACCTCCCAGAGTGGGACGTCTTTTTTCCCCGTTCTTCTATTTTAAGTTTCTTTCTGGAAATCTTACAGGCTTTATCTTAATCTTCTCTTTTTTGAAGATTATATTTCTGAAAATAGATAAGATAAATCTCTGAGGAACACGTAGGAGAAACTTGACTCGAAGAATTCCTGCTTGAAATGAGTCTCCTTCATTGGAAATTCTAATTTGGAAATGTAGAAGCTATTTTTGGCTTGGCAACTTGTTCTTTTGCTATCTGGGGATATCTCCTCTGTGTTCCTGTCTATTACCTCTGTTTGCATTCTGAGGCATATAGTTCCCAGCCCTACGTAAGGAGGGATTAAAACACGGCCTTTGGGCTCACATTTGTCTTCTGACCTGGTTAAGCTTTTGTACAGACAGTCAGGAACAGCATTTCTTTGTTTACTGGTACAGCATCAATCAGATTACCTGTGGATTGAAGCCAGGATATAAAGACCAGCCAACAGGCTCCCCTATGTGATCGCTGGGACCCTTCAGTAACTGTTGCTAAACTGATCAGTTGGAGATCAAAAGAAAGTCTTTCTATATTTGAAGTCTATAGTTGCATTCTGCTCCAAGACATAACAGCCTATTATGGTAGGGGGCATTTATGAAAAATTGTGAAAGAACAAAGCCAACAAAAACAGAGCAGTTAGAGAGGTACAGAAAAGAATATTGTTATTATTTTAAAAAGACATATTTGTAGATATTGTACTCTCAAATTGCAAATGGAGACGTGGGTACTCTATATCTTTCTTATCTTCATTTTTAAGTGCTTTGGTTTTATTGTATTGCGAACAGTTGCTGGGGTGCATCCACAGTTTTGTTGTACTTGTACAATGACAATAAAGTTATTCTAATTCTAATTCTAATTGGTCAAAGTTTAGGTGTTCAAGAGCTCCACTGAGACCGACCACTCTGTTCATTAAGTTAATCTGGGAACAATATGGTAAAATAATTCAAAATTGGGCTGTGTCTACGTGTTCTAGGATAAGTTCGTATTCCAAGGTAGAAAATGTATTTCAAGAGTTATGGATAAAAGGACTGGGTTTTTTAAGTGCCTAGAACATATATGGCTTCAAATGAGTCACACTTGCAGTTTTTCAGTGTCTTGTCATTGTTGGCTTGAGCTATGAATAATCCTAATTAATATTTCATTACACGAATATTCTTGTTTTTTAGCCATCTTCTTCTATAGTATCAATTATTACAGCCTCTGGTTTTCAATCTAGTCTACATGGCAGAAGACTGATGTCTAAATTTGGTTACAATTCACTTATTGTGACATTTCAATAGAGGTTTGCAATTTCAAGCACATTTACCCAATTAGTCTCTGCATTTTTCACACAAACTCCTTTAAAGAATTTGCATTAAACAAATGACAACACATAAAAGCTAAATTAAAATATGCAGCAAACTCACTGAAACAGCACTATCTACCCACCCCCTTTTGAAATTACAACTTAGTGTAAGGATCCAAGTCTCTCAAAATCCATCTTAGCTGTTTTAATCACATTCCATTTTAAGGTATTTTTACATATTAATTTTCTGTTGTCTGAATTTGTAATTAAGAACTGATGAAAAAAATTGAAATGCTGTTTTTCTATTTAAATAGCAATGCTAGATAAATATTAAAAGTGCCAGATCATAAGGTAGTGGGAATTCTACTTCCATACAATACAGCAGGGGTCCCCAACCACCGGGCCGCGGACCGGTACCAGTCCGTGGAACATTTCCTACCGGGCCGCCGGTTTGCTGGGTGCCGCCATCTTGTTTGACGAGAAAGTGCTTCCGGGTGAGCTTTTCCAGTTGGAAAGCAGCGTTTGGGTCCTGAAGGAATCCTCGCGCCTTAGTTTCATCGAAGGGGGGGGGGCTTCGAATGAAACTAAGGCGCGAGGATTCTTTCAGCACCCAAGGCAAGGCGAGCTGAGCGACCGTCCCGAAGCCGTCCCGAAGCGAAGCCCATCGACAAAGGTACAAAGGAGGAGTTGAAGGTGGCGGGGAGAAGCGGGGGACGGCTGGCTGGCTGGTCGCTCGGCTCGCCTTGCCTTGTCATGCGTGCTGATGCCAGTACCGGGCCACGGATCATTTTGTGATGCCGGTACCGGGCCGTGGCACAAAAAAGGTTGGGGGCCACTGCAATACAGTATTATAAGATGTATAAAATGTACATATATTATGAACATTTAGTAACAAAATTTTCTTTAAAGAATACATGCAGATTTAACACCAAATAGTCTTGATAATTAGAAAATTATATTTAAATCTTACAAGATTTGATTTAGAATAGCACTCTATGCACTGAAGTTTGTCTAAGAACATGACTTTTCTTTTATAAATTTTATTTTTTACAGCAGAAAGCAACTAAACAAACTGAGGACATTTAAAAGGATTGGAACATACATCAGAAAAACGTGTATCATGCTAGTATTAAGTACCTTTGTCATTCCTATGAACTCTCTGAGACACACAGAAACATAGAATTATAGAACTAGAAGGGACCTTGGAGGTCTCCTAGTTCAACTCCTTGCCCAAGGCAGGAGACCTATACCATCCAAGGCTGTCCAATCTTTTCTTGAAAACCTCCAGTGATGGAGCATGTATTTGAGAAAAACTAATGAAGTACTACCTTTTTAAAATTAATAACCTTGCACAAATTAAACAATCTTAATTACTTACAACCATATTATAGGCATCAGGAACCTCTATTTCAAACTGAAATGTTCCATTTCGATAATAGCCTTCATCTGTTAAGAAAAACAAACAATATGAGATTCTATAGAAATATTAGTTTACATTTTATAAACAGAAATAATTCTAATTTTGATAACTAGCATGGGTTACGTTTAGTCAACAAAAACTGAAAACACCTGCTTTGTTTTATCAAAGTAGAATATTAAAATGGACCATGAAGGTTATGGAATTTTACAGAATAAAAATTATATAAATGTATATTATTGTTATGCCTATGGAAGTAATACTGGAAACAATAAATAACATTAAAATTGGAAGTGCCTGGCTAAAATAACTGCAGTTATTGTATACAATATAACTTCAATTTGATAATGCAACTAGGATAGGTTGTCTTGAGTTTAGAAAATGTATATTAAATATATTAAAAAGCAATTATTTTGGGGTACAATGAAAGGTACAAAATAGTCAGTGAATAGAAGATTTGCTATAGTACATTTTAGTTGAGAGGAATTGCAGGGAATATAAAAGGGAAATTAATAAAGAGGTTGTAAATACTTTGAATAGTTGAACTTTGAGGGACAACATATTTAATAAAGATATTCAGTTAATAATGTTAAAACATTATTTCTGCATTAAAAACTTTATCTATTACCAGCATATTTGGATAATTTATAAGCTTAAAATTTGACCAAGACACAAAACATAATAGTTTTGTAAACTTACATAAGTATCACTACAAGATCATGGCCTTATAGTGCTGGACACTACAAATCCACAGAAGATAACAGAAAATCTAGATGTGGGTCAGGCCTGTCCCAGCTTGGGTATTTAGGAAAGAAAAACCCTTGACTCCATTTATAGAGAAAAGATATGCTTTTACTAAAGCCAAACGGTTACAATGTACAAAGCCAGATCTGAATATTCCTGTATAAGCCCTGTGTTTTTTCCTCTGTCCCAGATCCTCCCGGGCCTTCCCCTCTTGGTCATCTGGTCAGCGTCCAATAGCATTCAAATTAGATGTTTTGGTAACAATCTCAACAATTATGTCCTTGGATCTCTTGTTGTCATTCCCTTCTCAGTGTTTCCTCCCCATTTCCCCACTCCCCCTTTTTATGGCAGGATGACATCAATGCAAAGCAAAGCTGAAGAGAATGGCAGATCTGACAATATTGGGTTCATATTGGAATATTGGATTCCATGTTTGTATCTTGCAGAAATATATTGGTATATGCTTAAAAAACTATATAAGAAATATCCTTAAGTATAAAGGGTTAAGTGTTTATTACTAACTTTAAACATATTCATACCTTTTATAATCTTTTTAACATCATGGCCAAACAATTCAGCCTTAATAGATACTTTGATTGTCACACATTTAAATCCCTTTTTTTCCCCAAGACATTTTGAGCAGTCCTCCTTGGAGATCCCTAGTGTCTTGTTGCTAAAACTAGCAATAAAATAGTGGGGAATTGATTCAAGGCTGAAAACAGGACCCTGCTCATGGTCAGGATAAACTCTTATAAAACCAAATGAGGGAAGGACCAGAGATACTAGGGCAAGCATAAATAATGACAATGCAGTGATGACCAGTCATTTTCAAATCAAGTCCCTATTTTGGGAACTGTACAATCAAAAGCACACAATTCAGTAAGAAAAGAAACTGAGGTCATCAAGAACTTGGAGCTATACTACCACAATGCTTTATTATGCAACACCAGTACTAAAATACAATTATAATGAACTGAGTTCATTGTTTATGAATTACTGTTTCAATAACTAATCACTATACCTTGTTTCATATTTAGAATAGAATAGAATGAACTGGAAGGGACTTTGGAGGTCCTCTAATCCAGCTCCCTGCTCAAGCAGGAGACCCTATACCATTTTAGATAAGTGACTATCTAGACTCTTCTTAAAAACATCCAGTATTGGAGCACCCATGATTTCTGGAGGCCAGCTTGAATTCCAACAAGCTGGTTAATTGTCCTCACTGTTACGAAGTTTCTCCTTAATTCCAGATTGCTTCTCTCTTACTAATCAGTTTCCAACTATTGTTTCTTGTCCTGCCCTCTGGTGCTTTGGAGAATAATTTGACCCCCTCTTCTTTGTGGCAGCACCTCAAGTACTGGAATACTGCTATCTTGTCTTCCCTAATTCTTCTTTTCTTTAGACTAGCCAAACCCAAATCCTGCAACCATTCTTCGTTTTAGTCTCCAGGCCTTTGAACATTTTAGTTGCTCTTCTCTGAACTTTTTCCAAAGTCTCAAAAGTCTCTTTTTATAGTATGGTGACCAAAATTGGTTGCAGTATTCCAGGTGTGGTCTTACTAGGGTTTTATAAAGTGGTACTAGTACTTCACATGACCTTGATTCTGCCTGTTTATACAACCCAGGACTGTATTACCCTTTTTGACTGCTGCTGTACACTGCTGGCTCATATTCAAATGATCATCCACTAGGACACCAAGGTCCCTCTCACAGTTACTGTTTTTTTAAAATATAATTTTATTTATAATTTTTTCTTTAACATCCATAAGTGCTTTGTGAACAGTTTATTATCTGGGTCAAAATATTTTGCATATACTTCTGATAGTGATACTACCATTTAGATATACATAATCATACTTTTTCAACTTCTAACATTTGTGTATACACAGTAATCATAATATTATTTTCCCAATTTCTACTTTCTACTTCTTTTTTCTAACCATATTAAAGAGTATTCTATGTCTATCCATCATCTCTTGCCTTTTTTAGAATTTCAACTCTTACTAACTTTTTTGTGAATCTGTCCTGCTTCTGTTCTGTTATCTTGTAACTCCTTGTCATTTTTGCTTAATCTAAATATTTCCGCTGCCACAGCATCTGTCTCTTGCTATTTTTCCCTCAACATTTCCTGGTTTCTCCTCTATTTTCTGAATTTTTTGTTTGTTTTTTATTGTTATTTGCTGGGAGTTTCCTAATCTCATTGTATCTTGCATCAATTCCATCATCTCCTTATGATTCCTTGTTATAGCTTCTTTAATACATTGAAACAACATTATTTCTTTATAGACTGCATTTGTTTTCTCCTGCTGAGACGTTTTGTGCTGATATACTACAATATCCCAATTGTCCAGAAACACCAAACACACTAGTATTAATAAAATTTACATGGTCCTGGAACTGTTCCTCAAACTTCCCTAAATGTATAGTCTTTACATTTTTCTAATTTGTACCCCCCGAATTTTCCAAATTTTAAGTCTTATTTTTCTTCTTTCTTCTTAGTATTCCAAAATGGCCCACCAAATTTCCCCAAATGCCTTTAATCACAAAGTCAGATATGCAGTTTCAAAGATGTTTCTTGTTCATTGTAATCCACCTTGCTTTAAAGATCTTCAAACAGCTCCCTAATACTTCCAGGCAACCAAAACTCCAGTTGATATGGAACCAAAATAAAAAGGCTTTCCAGGTATTGTTTGTCTTTCATTACGCCTCTTTGTTATTCTTGTATTATATAAAGAAAATTTTTAGTCTAAGGTTATTCCCACAAAACACTAATAATATTTTTTGAACCAGTAGATGATGTCCCCGCTGTAAATCCAGCTTTAAATACCACAAAACTTTTTTTGTGGAGGGGAGATAGGAAAAATGAAAAGTGAAATTCCTCTTTCTTTGGACTAATTATTCCAATGATGAAACAATATTATCCACAAATTAAATCCTTTTCAACTGCTAACAGTTCCAGCCCAGTTCTTTATTGTAAAGCTTCACAATCTTCCCTTGATAGTTACTGTTTTGAGTAAGGCCTCGCCTAATCTATACTTATATCTTTGATTTTTTTCCTGCCTAAATATAAAACTTTGCTTTTCTCCATATCAAAATTCATTTTGTTGGATAGGGCCCATTGTTCACGTTTGTCAAGATCTTTTTGGATCATGAGCTTGTCTTCTGGGGTGTTGACTATCCCTGCCAGTTAATTATTCATCTATTTGAAGTATATAGTTATTTAAATGCAGACAGTTACTTGGATGTATTTATTATAAGCACTATCATTAATGTTGTTATAACTAGACTCTGGACATTATTAAGTCTAAGATAACAGAAGCAGCTGCTTATTTTGTTAGCTTCTACAGCTATTGATCTGCAGTTAGAGTATTTCTTTCAATTTGGAAGGTAGGAATAAGATGGAAGTACAATAACAAAGCACTATATATGGAAAGCTCTAAGCAGTCTATTTTTTAAAATATACACTATATTTCTGATGCTTCAAGGGTTGTGTTTTCAAAGAAAGTCACAGTTTGAAGTCTTATTACTTTATGATAGAGCAATTAGTTTAATAGACCAAGTTCATTTATCCCATTAAAGCATTTGGCAATGTCATAAGATGCTTATGGACAAGCTGGATAATGTGGGCTAGAAAATATTGTGATCTAACTGATTTGCAAGTAATTGCACTAAAAGAGTAGATATAAATGGCTCTGCATTATTTGTGTGTGTGGGGGGGGGGAGAATTACATTGAATGCCTAGGTTATGTGATGGCTAAAGGGTCATAGCCGTGTCTTGCATACTTATCACTTCAGCGATCATCTACTTATTGAGCTTTCCTAACTTTCACTTGAATTCTAAGAGAAGATACATTAAGGAAAATTCTTTGTTAAGCCATGTTGATGGAAGGTGAGGTTGCAAAGTAATAGGAGATGTATAATTAAAAAATGGAAAACGAAGAAGTCACTACTGTCAACTCTGGATACTGCTTATAGCCATTGAAATTCTTTTTATTCTGCTCTGAATTTCCATCTGATGCTTATATATGCTTATGAGTATCCTTTTGGACAAAATGTGGTTCAGCGAGAACCATACAAACAATGTCTCTTTTTATGTAGTCTCCTTCTTTTGAAGAGCTCCAAAAGAAAAATCAGTAGCCCAAAACAATTATAAATGACCTAATGAAATCCTTACCAAATTTGCACATGATCTTAACAGGGATTGTACAATTCAATATTATCTCAATAGACTTGAATTCTGAGTAAAATTCAGTAAGAAGATATTCAATAAGTGGGGTAATCAAGATTCAAATGCAGTATGGTACCCCAAGGTTTTATTTCAAACCCAATATTCTTCAATATCTTCACAACGATTTAGATAAAAGGATGGAAGGTAAACTCATCAAATTTGCAGATGATAACAAGTAGGGGGCAATACTAATGCTTTAGAACAGGGGTGTCAAACTCAAGGCCCATGGGCCGCATCTGGCCCACAATGTGGTCGGATCTGGCCCACTGGGCCCTGGTCTACCCAATGTGAACAGGAAAGATCAAGCCAGCATAGGTTCAGCCTGGTCTACCCAATGCGAAGAGGAGTCCAGTGTAGCATTGGCCCAGGCTACCCAGTATGAAGAGGAAAGATCAGGCCAACATAGCTTCGTCCTGGTCTACCCAATTCGAAGAGGAAACATGCCAGCAGCTTGGAGAGTGGCATCAATTTGGTCATGCCACCTGGTTGGCCACGCCCACCCAGCCCCCCAAGATTAACCACAGCCCTGATGCGGCCCTCAATGAAATTGAGTTTGACACCTCTGCTTTAGAAGATAGCCAATAAAGCCAATGCAGTCCTAAGCTGCATCAACAGAGAGAACAATATCAAGATCACAAGAAAGGTTACTGCCATTTTATACTACTCTGGTAAGACCACACTTGGAATAGTGCATCCAGTTTTGATCACCATGACATTAAAATAATGTTGAGACTTTAGAAATAGTGCAGAGAATAGCAACAAAGATGATTAGGTGACTGGAGGCTAAACTGTATGATGAACATTTGCGGGAACCAAGTATGCCTAGTCTGACAAAGGACAAGGGGTGACATGTTAACAGCCTTCCAATATTTGAGGGGTTGTCACAGAGAAAAGGGGATTGATCTATTCTCCAAAGCACCCAAGGGCAGGACAATAAGTAACAGATGGGAGCTTATCAAAGCCAATCTGGAATTAAGGAGAAATTTCCTGACAGTGAGAACAATTAATCAAGGAAATGGCTTGCCTCTAGAAGTTGTGGTGCTCCATCACTAGACGTTTTTAAGAAGTTGGATGGCCATTTTTCCAGAATGGTGTAGGGTTTCCTGCTTTAGCAGGGGGTTAGACTAGAAGACCTCCAAGGCCCCTTCCAATTCTGTTATTCTGTTATGTGTAAAGTCTTAAACCCTGGCAGAAAAAAATTGAATGGTTATTTGAACATGGGAAGGTCTGACTTGTTCACAGCGCATGTAAAACTATTATAAGTGGACCACTGAATAAAAAAATCAATACAATATTACAGGCAAAAGCTCCATTGCAATCATGGGCCACATTGAATAGAAACACTCCATTTAGATGTTACACTGCCAATATAATTAGTTCTTGCTACTGCAGTCTGAAACCTGGACTCATTTCAAAGGATAGCTACCAGGATAAGGAGTCTAGAAACCAAGTTCTAGGAGGAACATTAAAGAAGCTGGACAGGTTTGGCTTGCCTGAGGGAGTGATGAATAAGAATGAAGCAACATGGGTTCTAGCAATGCGCAAGCTATTCTGGATCTGACTGCAATTTGTAGTCATCTTATACAGGATTGGACATCTGAGGGACCTGTGATAGGACTATGACGATGCTATTGTTTGCTGTTGAAGTTGAGTACTTTGATACCCATTATTAATTGGTTCCAGGAGTACTGAATGTTGTGCCAGTGATGAAGAGTACTGGGACATTTTCACATCAAAATGCATTGAATACCAAATTTGAAGAGTTTTGAAGTGCTCAAGTACTGAGGTAGCACTGTATATCTGATTGTTCCCTGCAAGGGTACCTGCACACCCGATTCCACCGTAATACAAGTAGTTCTCGATTTACGACCAGAATTGAATCCAAAATTTCTGTTGCCAACCAAGACAGTTAAGCGAGCTTTCCCCCATTTTACAATCTTTCTTGCCACAGTTGTTAAGTGAATCACAGCAGTTACATTAGTAAAACAGTTATTAAGTGAATAATCTGGCTTTGGTGGCACAGTGGTCAGAGTGCTGTACTGCAGGCCACTTCTCCTGACTATTGGCTGCTTATAGTTTAGCAGTTCAAATCCCACCAGGCTCAAGGTTGACTCAACCTTCCATCCTTCTGAGGTGGGTAAAATGAGGACCCAGATTATTGGGGGCAATATGCTAACTCTGTAAAAACTGCTTAGAGAGGGTTGTAAAGCACTATAAAGCGGTATATAAGTCTATTGCTATTCCCCACTGACTTTCCTTGACAGAAGGTTGCAAAAGGTGATCACATGACTCTGGGATACTGCAGCTGTCATAAATCTGAGCTAGTTGACAAGCATTTGAATTTTGGTCATGTGACCATGGGGATGCTAAAATGGTTGTTTGAAAAACGGTCATAAGAGCCGTGGTGGCGCAGTGGTTAGAATACAATATTGCAGGCTAATTCTGTTGACTGACAGCATTTTGATTCTCACTGGCTCAAGGTTGATTCAGCCTTCCATCCTTTCACGGTCAGTAAAATGAGGACCCAGATTGTTGGGGAGCAATATGCTGTAAACTACTTAGAGAGGGCTGTAAAGCACTATGAAATGCTGTAAGTCTAAATGCGAGTGCTACTTGTGTAAGTCACTTTTTCAGTGCAGTTGCAACTTCAAACGATTGCTAAATGAAATGATTTAAGTCGAGGATTACCTGTAAAATGTGCTCTTTTACAATTTCCATTTTAAAGTACTAAAATATTTTCACTTTTCAATTCACTCACTTTTAAGATAAATTGGTATTCTACCATCCTAAGGTCTTTTTGGTAACCAATAACTTTTGGATTTTTTTCTTTAACCAAGACAAGGTAGATTATAATATTCATAATATTCTAAGGGGATGCAGCTTGCCAAATTTCATAGATCACTGTTCAGATATTTTCAAATTAGCCATTTGACTAGTAACTATTTGGTCTGCCCATTTCTACAACATCCAGAAAGCTCCATTGCCTCCACTGATATTCCCTAATATAACAACAGCGGTGCACACTCAGGACCAGAACAAAACTAGAATCATAGAATTCTAGTGCTGGAAGGGAACTTGGAGGTCTTCTAGTCCAATCCCTTGCTCACGGCAGGTGTCCTTATACCATTCTAGTCAAAAGGTTTTCCAATATTTTCTCAAAAATCTCCAGCAATGGAGCACCCACAACTCAGGGAAATGAGTTGTTCGATCAATTTAGTGTTATTATTATTAGGAAATTCCTTATTTCTGATGAGCTTCCATCCACTGCTTGTCTTGCCTTCATGTGCTATAGAGAATAAATCAATGCGTTCTTCCCTATGATAGTCTTTCAAGTATTAGAGGACTTCTGCTATGTCTCCCCTGAACCTTCTCTTCATTAGGCTAAACATACCAAGTTCCCTTAGCCATTCATGATATTGTTTTGTTGTATCGTTCATCCCAACATGAAAGAGAAAGGAATAATAATTAGAGGGCTTAATCATTTGGGTAAGCTTCTCTTCTTTGATCTTTGCACCTGGGAGATAAATTGATAGATTGGCTGCAAACTGGAGATTCTATTCTATTCTCCAAGCAGTGAGTCATCACCAAATGCCTTTTTCTTTTTTGGACGGCGAAGTCTTCCTCTTTGTGACAATCTGAGTTACTTTTCTTCCTGTCACACTCCTACTCCTGTCTTTGTGTTTCTTTCCAGCGGGAGGATATGAAATCAATTGTTCAACTCCTGTGGCAGGGACAATCTTGAGGGTTGTTTTTTTTCCCTCTGAGTGACATGTTGCAATCAGTCTTCCTCTAGGGCTTCATTTTTCCTTGTAGTTTCTTCCTTGCTGCATTTAGTTTGAATATGGATGTTGCCTTTCTGAGGTATTCATTTTCATGAATGAGGCTCAAGAGTGGGTAGATAAGCTTCTAAACCAGAGGTGGGCAACTATGGCCCCTTTATGACTTGTGGACTTCAACTCCCAAAATTCCTGAGCTAGCATGGCTTGCTCAGGAATTCTGGGAGTTGAAGTCCATAATTCATAAAAGGGCCATAGTTGCCCACCTCTGTTCTAAACTTTCTCCTCTAGGAACCTGATCAGTTTGCACTTGTACAATTTGTGTCCTCCATTGGCAGAATTATAAAGATAACATACAACTTGCAGGTCACAATGGTGCTACCCTATTTCTCCACGGCTTTTCAGGATTTGTGTAGATGCAAATTGATATTCTCTTGTAGGCTTCCTGCTTTAGATTTTTAGTTGGAACAGAGTCCCAATTCTATGCAGCTCAGTGCATCTTTTTGCTCTCCCAGAATCCTCTGATTTATACTAGTGACTCAGTCCCAAGGTTTGATCTTCTGCATGAAGTCTCACCCTACTTATGCTGGCAGAGGAACTCTGACTGATGGAATGCAGAAGAACTGACTGATGGAATGCAGAAGAGCCTTCTCTGCTAGAACATTCTCTGGGGTGAGGTTCGCCCCACTTCCTATCCTTCTTCAAGGGCCTGAAGAACTGGCTGTTCCAGTTGGCCTGGAGACCCAATAGGGCAGTATATTACTGGAGGTGGCTACTAGATAAATTTGCTGATACCACATCCCCACTGTGCTTCCTGCTCTCCTCCACCCATCTTTTTAATTTCATGTTACTGTACTTCCATTGTTTATTTCCATTGTTTTATTCCTTTGTTATTGTTATGTTTACATATTTTATCATTTCCCCCATTTTATTGTTGTAAACTGCCCAGAGTAGTCCTACAGTGAAATGGACAGCAAAATTAATTAATTAGGTATATCCTTCTTTCTGAAGACCTCAGAGAGGTCTTTTGATATAGGCACACTTCCAATTTAAAGCAAAATAAATGCCTGAGGTTTTAATAAGAGTTTCTTCTCAGAAGCTCTGTAATGTTCTAATCTAGTATATACGATTGTAATTTTTGATATTTGAAGTAGTAATCAATGTGAATATGTACTTGCTTTTTCCACATGAAAAAATTGCATTATGTTTATTTCAACTAGATACGAGTGTAAAATGTAAATTGTAAGATATTTATTATATCTTCTTTTGAATGAGTAGAAGATCAAATTCCTTTTTGTTGAAATATTTTAAAACTATCAAATATTTCAATGGGGGTGTACTGTGAATATATTCTACCTCATAAATGTATTTTACTATTTCAGTGTTATACCTTTACCTTAGAAGTTGCACCCAGTGTCACCACTGTTATCTTTATAAACACAGAATATCATCAGTGGAACAGATTCCTTTTCCCTGTTCCAGCCCACCCAGCTTACCCATCAAATCTGCTCAGAGGAAAAACTAACCTCTAAAGGAGATTTGATATATAGTGGGGAAGAGAGTATGAAGGAAGTTCCACACAGTATAAAGTGGAGTTTGCTCATGCCACACAGAATAAAGTCCTAAAATTACCTAAACAATTTAGCAGGTGAATATTTGAATATATTCTGTGCTTAGGACCAATTAAAGTTATCAGAGTTTTTAATACACACACACACACACACACTTTAATTACCTGGGTTTATAATTAGAAGAAAGAAATGGAGTTTATTTGGGTCAGGATAGTTCACTTCACATGTACCTGAAAATAAACATAAAAATCTGAAATAATTGACAATTTGTAATGTTTATGATCAGGATGAGAAAAGAAAATATAGAAACAAAACAAAATGTGAAGACTGTAAGCGATAATGCGGACTAATGACCATTAAATGTAATATTTTAAAGGCCTATACACATAAAAACTATCTCTTACAATAATTCTCAAACTCAATCATATTTTTCTATAGCGAGCCCTGCAAGATGGAATGCTCAACCAGAAAAAGATCTTCACTTAGGTTTCTGTATCCTGCATCCATCTGAGTATATTAAGGAACTCAGAAAACAATCCTCAAAGTGGTTTATGCTTTTAAAGTTACTACCAAAATTTTGGTCCAAAATATAGTAGAGATGGACCTTGACTTACAAACATTCATTTAGTAACAGTGCAAATTTACAACAGCATTGAAAAAAATGACTTATGACCATCACAGCATTCCCATGACCACATGATCAAAATTTGGGCATTTGGCAACCGACATGACAGTTGCAGAATCCTTGGGTTATGATTGCCATTTGTGACCTTGCCAGTCAGCTTCATGCAGGCGAAGTCAATGGGGGTAAAGTGGCTGTTTAACAACTGTAGCAATTCAATTAAAACCCATGACAAAAAGGTTGTGAAATCAGGCACAAGTCACTTAACAACTACCTTTGCTTAGTAACAGAAATTCTAGTCATAGTTGTGGTTATAACCTCTAATCATAGCATTAGTTTTCTGGTAAAATGTAAACAATCCCCTTCGTCACCTTTAGAACCTGAGTACTCTTTTATTTACAAATGCCATAAACTGCTTTCATATATTACTTATGTGTGAATATACACAGATATTTCAAAGAGTAAAATATGCAACACAAATTTCACATCCTGAAGCATTAGGCATGATTAAAGCCAATAACTCATTTCAATAATATTTAATCATTTGTTTAAACCTTTACAGTTAAAAAACTGAAATGTTTGATATCTGATGAATCAGAATGTCAAATGTTAAGTTTTTTTCAAGATACCCCAAGAAAGGAGGAAGATGCAAGAAAGGAAACAGAACAATTTCCCCCCAAAAGAGCTGAGGATAAAAGAATTGTAATATCTACCTGTAACCTCCCTTAATTACCATCTACAACAAATGACAATTCCAGAAGGGCTTATGTAAATATTCCTCAATTATCTTAAATGTGTGACATAAAAATGAAAAATTAGGATCTGAATAATCCTTAAAAATATGCTAAAACCATACTTACAAGGTAAATTTACTTCAAGTTCAGCAACTTCTATTAAAAACAAAATAAAAATATCAGTCAATGTCAATTTTATTTACCATTTTGATAAAGATATCTCAGCTACATTATAATGCATAGTAAACTATTAACAAAAAACAATCAAACTACTACACAATATAAAACAATTCATTAAAGATTTAATTTAAAAAGTAAGCAAGAACAAAATAATTTTAATCAAACAGCAAATCAGTATAGTAAGTCATAACAGTATTATACAAAATAAAACATTAAAATAATTAAAGTAGCATATCATACAAGGTAAAATATAATTGCCACTGTTTACTTTGAGAATAGAATATATTTTCTGTATAGAATTTATTTACTACATTATATGCACATGGCTTCTATTATCAGAGTCCAAAAAGAATTTCAGAAGAGTAAAAATCAAAACTATTTTCAAATCTCACAGCCTAAAAACAGTAGTAGAAATCAATTCATTCACAAATTATTTAGATAAGGGGATACAATGGGAACTCATCAAATTTGCAGACAACATCAAGCTGGGGAGAACAGCCAACATTTTAATAGACAGACTTAAAGTACAGAATGATCTTAACAAATTTGAATACTGTATGTGCCCCATTGAACAAAATGAATGCCATTGATGAGAAAAGCAAGATTGTAGAGTTAGACAAGAAAAAACAAATGTGATACCTGGCTCAACAGCAGTGACTGAGAGAGATTTAGGTGTCCTAGAGGACAACTAAATAAGTATGAGCCAGCAGTGTGCTGTGGTTGCCAAAAAAGTCAAAGCAGTCCTAAGCTGCATCAATAGAGGGAGGGATAGTATCAAGATTACAAAAAAATATGGTATTACTTTCTATCGTACTGGTAAGACCATACTGGAAATATGTCCAGTTTCTGGTCACCATGATACAAAAAATATTCTAACACCCTAGAAAGTGTACAAAAATAATGAAGGGTCTGGAGATTAAATCATTTAATGTCGTGATGGCGAACCTAAGGCATGCATGCCAGAAGTGGCACACAGCCACTTTGGGCATACCAGCCATCAACCTTTGCTCTTCTGGGTTACGGCGTGCACATGCTGCCAGGGGTAGAGCCCCCCAATCACGCACCTCCTTCACTGGGGCTGTTCAGCAGGGAGAGACGAGCCTCACCCTGCCCTGCGAGGTACCAGCTCCAGACCAGATCTCCTCATATGGACCAGATCTCATTTTCCAACTCTTACAACTTTTGTTGTCATTTTTATCATGACAGACAGCACATATCCTTCGTTTTATTCTCTATTCAATGTTAAACTATTCCACTTATTTCACACATTTTTCTTCCATAATATACTGCTCTTATACTTGCTACAAATTATTTTCAGCATGTCAACTGTCTCAACTGGGGCAAGAATACTTTAGACCATTGCTACACAACATTAAAAGATGCTTATCGGTCTTTATCACGAGCAGCTGTGGGACACTCTGATCATTGCATGATTCACCTTGTACCTGTTTATAGACAAAGATTTAAAGCATAAAACCAACAATGAAATCTTGACTGCACTGATTAGAACATTTTTGAAGATACTTCTGCAGAGTTGGATGAACTCACAGATATTGTAACATCATATGTCAGTTTTTGTGAAGATCTATGTGTGCCAACCAAAAACCTGTGAATATACAGTAACAACAAACCTTGGTTCACAACTAATCTTAAGCAGCTGCGTCGTGCCAAAGAGGAAGCCTACAGAAAAGGCGATAGAATGCTGTACAATCAGGTCAGAAACGTATTAACAAGGGAGATCAGAGCAGCAAAAACAAGCTACTCTGAAAAGCTAGGGAATCAGTTCTCAACAAATGAACTAGTAAACATTTGAAAACTCTTAAAAGTATCACCGGTTACAGCAAACCTCCTTTCCATGCTGATGGAAATCGACAACTGGCAGATGACTTTAATGTGTTTTACTGTAGGTTTGAGAGGAAACTACTGCTACCTATCTCCACAAACCCTATCCCAGACACACCAACAACAGCGAAGTCTCCTATTAACAGACTGCTTTGGGCCCCCCACCTCTGGTGATTACAGAAAATGATGTGCAAGGTCTATTCCATAGACAAAAGCCAGGAAAAGCACCAGGTCCAGACAAGATAACTCCTTCTTGCTTAAAAACTTGTGCTGACCAACTGGCCCCCATCTTCACCCACTTCTTTAATAAATCACTAGAGATGTGCTATGCTCCTTCTTGCTTCAAATGCTTTACTATAATCCTAGTGCTGAAGAAACCCTCCATCAAGGAATTTAATGACTTCAGACCAGTTGCTCTGACATCTGTAGTTATGAAAACTTTTGAAAGTTTAGTGCTGGCCCACCTGAAAACAGCTGGATACACTGTTAGACTCCTTGCAATCTGCCTACAGAGCAAATAGAACCTGACCACACTTGTAAATGGATCATAAGCTTTCTAACAGACAGGAATCAGCAGGCGAAGCTAAGCAAAATCACATCAGATACCTGTACAATTAGAAGAGGGGGCCCTCAAGGGCTGTGTGCTCTCTCCACTTCTCTTCTCTCTATACCAATGACTGCATCTCAAAAGATCCCTCTGTTAAACTGAAGTTTGCAGATGATACAGTGATTGGTCTCATTCAAGACGATGAATCTGCATACAGACAGGAGGTTGAATAACTAGCTTTGTGGTGCAACCGGAACAATCTTGAACTGAACACATTCAAAACGATAGAAATGGTGGTAGATTTTAGGAGAAACCCTCCTATACAACCACCTCTTACAATATTAGACAATACAGTATCAAAGTAGAGACCTTCAAGTTTCTAGGTTCTATCATATCTCAAGATTGAAAATGGACACCTAACATAAAAAAAAGCATCAAAAAAACAACAACGAATGTTCTTTCTGCGCCAACTCAGAAAGCTCAGACTGCCCAAAGAGCTGCTGATATAGTTCTACAGAGGAATTATTGAGTCTGTCATCTGTACCTCAGTAACTACCCTGTTTCTCCAACAATACGGCCTCCCCCAATAGGAAGTCCCAGCATGTTTTATAGGCATGAAATGAAATTAAGCCCCTCTCCCCAAATTAAGGCCTATATTAAAACATGCAAAATGGGGGAATGGTGGGGGGATTGCTGTTAGGAAGTACTTTTGTTGCACACCCGGATATGGTGCTGCCTGCGTTGACCCGATATGAAGTGCCCCACCAATGCCAAGGTCAACATCCAAGCCGTTGCCGCCCGCCCGAAGATGCAAGGGGGAATTAAGTCACCCGAAAAGACGGCCTAGCCATTTTTTCGGGGCTCAAAAAAAAATAAGACCCAGCCTTATTATATGAGAAACACGGTATCTGGTTTGGCTCTGCAACAGCAAGACAGACACCGACTTCAACAGATAATTAGAAGTGCAGAAAGATCAATTGCTACCAACCTGCCTTCCATTGAGGACCAGTACAAGTCAAAAAGAGGGCTGTGAAAATATCTACAGACCCCTCACATTCTGGACATAAATTATTTCAACTTCTACCTTCAAAACGATGCTATAGGCCACTGCACACCAGAACAATAGACACAAGGACAGTTCCCCCCCCCGCCATGCCATCACTCTGCTAAATAATGAATTCCCACAACACTGTCAAACTAATTAGTAAGGCTGTATTACTATTCTTCTCATCCTGCTTATTACCTATCTCCTTTTGATTTATGACTACCCGTATTTTCCCCAAAATTAAGACTGGGACTTATTTTCTTTTGGGTCCCAAAATAAGCACTAGGGCTTATTTTCTGGGGGTGTCTTATTTTTCTTTTCATGTACAGGGTGCCCACTTTTGCTTGCTCACAATGGGGTAGAAGCCACACTGCATGCCAGTGCTGCCACCGTGAGGCAGGAGGGGATGGAGCTGTCCCGCATCAATTTATTTCAGGGCCTTGGCAGCCAGGTCACTGATGCCCCCGATACCTGCCTTGCTCCACGGCCATGGCACCAGCAGCCCCATCCAGGACCCATGACCACTGACCCACTTCTTCTGCTTGCTCATGGCCACAACGGGGCTATGCAGGCTCTTAAGTAAGGCTTATTTTGGGAGTAGGACTTATATTAGGCGCACACATAAAAACGTGCTAGGGCTTATTTTTCAGGATAGGTCTTATTTTCAGGGAAAAGGGTATAACTTTGTTGCTTGTATCTTTATGATTTATAGTTTTATTTAGTTTCCTATGACTATGATTAATTGTTATATCTTATGATATGATGAATGTATTTTTATGATGACTATGATCATGACTTATCACTTATATCACTTTATGTACACTGAGAGCTTTTGCACCAAAGACAAATTCCTTGTGTGCCCGATCACTCTTGGCCAGTAAAGAATTTTATTCTATTCTATTACAACATTTAGAAATCAACCAAACAACTGTCCAGAGTTATAGTGATTACAGTGGGGTACAAATGTAAAAATTAATAAAAACTTAAACTACACATTTGTAGGAAACATTCCATTACAATACTCAAACCTATTTACTTTTTAATACACTATCTCCAAATGAAGTAACAATATAAATCAAGAAATATGTTAAAAATTACAATCAAGTAAATAATATCCCAATCAAGCAACTGCCAAAGATGCCAACAGAAAACAGCCCAAACAAAGAATATCTAAGATTACCCCCACCAACACTGAGAGGCAAGCCACTAGAATATCAATTGATAGCACACTGCACTCCTTACTGATGATGTTATTGAGTTTGGACAATGAAACATCTGCAAGAAAATAAGCAAGCTCAGAGAGCACCAGGGACCCCTCAGATAATTGTGTGACATTACACTGAATTTTTTAAAAAATGAACAAAATATATTTAAATAGGAAAGTGCATTACCTTTAACAAGCAATTTATCTCTAATTGACACTCTTCTAGTAGAATCAGAAGTGGAGTTGGAAGTACGGGAGCCCTTGACACCATCATCCCGTTTCAGTTTGCTTGCCAATGTTAGCATTAGTGCTAGCTTCAATCTAAAATATAAGTACTAAAATAAAAAAATAGTTATTTTACCCCAATTTTACTCTTCTTTCAAAGGCAATATTTTATTATATAAACATATTCACAAATAGCTCAATCCATGGAAATTAATTTTTTCATGTTTGAAAACATATACACTTTTATGTTAAGTCAAACCAATGGTCTGTTTAGACCAGGCTTCTCAAACCCACAAGATCGTAAACTTTTAACATTATGTGATTAAAATACCCTTAACTATATATTTTATATGCAGCCCAAGACAATTCCCTCTTCGGTTAATGCAGCCCAGGCAAGCCAAAAGTTTGTACACCAATAATTTAGACTAACAATATATAATTCAGCTAGAATTATCAGATGGAAGTGTTTTATAGTCCTGAGGGTTGTTTTTTTTAGGCCGTTAACGAGCCACAATCATTTCTACAAACAGCATTAATCTGTGACCACAGCAATCAAATCAATATTAACATTAACAAGAAGTATAAAATATAGCTTTTGAAATTAAATGTAAGATTTTCCACTTCACCACTGTCCTGTATTTCAACGTTTACATGGATAATTTACAGAATTAGTCAAGATAATTAACAGAATATACATTACTGATGGGTAACATTTTTTCTCTGTGAAATCCAAATTCAGAACATTCCAATTTTCATTCAGAATCATGCATTCTATAGCTATTTTGTGTTTTTGAAAAGGTGAATTGTCCAAAATAGTAAGTTTAGAATTTTTCAGAACTTGATAACTTCATAAATGCACAAAATAATCCTTGTATAGCTCATTCTGGGGTCACCCCCCAAATACCTTACATGGAATATTGAATATATAGCCTCACATGTAGATTAGCTTCTGAGGAATTAATAACTTAAAATGAGAGAGGAGAAACCAGAATACAACAGTGTAATCCTATGTAAATCTACTTAGAAGTAAGTCCCACTGAATGAAACAATTGGTTCAAAATGAAAACAATAGGAAGAGAAGTTGCAGTGTTTTTAAAATCAATTTTTCCTCAGAAATCCAAATGAACAAACTTAATGTTTGCATTTTATTATTCCTCCCTGCATCTGGATGCTTATAAGAAACAAAATGGACTAAGGTGGGCTTGATCTGATCTAGCAGGATTGTTCTTATGCTGTTTTAAAGACTGAAACCTCTGTTAGCTAAAAACAAACCAGAGAACTAAAGAGCCATAGTAGGATACTTTTATTTCAAAACACTTGATGGGAGACATATTTTTTCCAACCAGCAGGGAGGACTCACTTGGAGAAGCAGAACTGCATACTCTGCTACTCAGAGATTAACTGTTTTACTGCAAAAATGAAACAATTACCATGCGCATATGGAAGCAGATATATACAATACAACGAAAAAAAGTGCTGCCATCGATTTTTAAAAATGCAAATTCATCAGCTACGTTTCTATAAAATATAAATGAAATGGCCGGGATCCTGGGGTCATTTTCATATTCTAGCTATATGGGCACTCTTGGAAGCAGGATGCTGCATTAAACTGCCTGAACAGATCCGATAAGGTTTTTGGAAGGAGAGAAGAAAGGCTAAACAAGTGAATTCTTACAGATAAGGTCAAAAACCCTCTTAACCCAGCACCCAATGCCTTCCATTGGGCCTCCTAACAGCCTGGCTCCCATAGTAAGAGCTCGGACTCCGACGGTAACAACCAGAACCCTTCAAACAAAGGCCGGTGGGCGACGACCAGCCCCTGCAGAGGGATAAGCTGGCGGCTGGGCCCTCAGGGAGGGACCGACCACTGCCAACACCGCTCACCTGGAAAGACCATCAAGTCGCTGCTCCCACGCCAAGGACAGCCGCTGTCGCCGTCAGGACCATCCCAGACGGGCCCACCCCCCACACACCGACTGAACCGGAAGTGCAAGGAACAGGCGGGGCTCTTGGAAACAAAAACGAGAAGAAACAAAATAAACCACGAGAACGCAAACTTTATTGAGACTCGAAGAGGGTCAAGGAGGAAAATGGATTTGCGCATGCGTTCCCTCAGAGGGACTTGTTGACAGAAGAGCTAGGAAGGATCTCGCGAGAGTAAACTATCCCGCGAGAAAAATGAGTTTATCGTTGATTTCCTACTTTTTTTCGCCCACTTGCTCTCAGGGACCATATTTAAAAGGAAAGGACGTTCATTCTCGACTCGCATTAACTCACCGCAAAGCTCGTTGGAATATGGAGTTATTTAGAACCTGAAAAGTGGCGTTTTGGAATAGCTCGCTTTGGTCTTGCCACAGTTATTAAGTGAATCACAGCAGTTGTTAAGTTAGTAACACGTTTATTAAGTGAATCTGGCTTCCCCGTTGACTTTGTCAGAAGGTGGCAAAAGGTGATCATATGGCCCAGGACATTGCAACTGTCATAAATACATGGATGTTGCCAAGCGACAGACGTTTGAGCGTGTGACCATGCTGAAATGGTCATGTGTGAAAAATGGCCACAATCAGTTTTCTCAGTGCCGTTGTAACTTCAAAAGATCACTAAACAAATGATTGTAAGTCAAGGACTACCCGTATAACTCATGAGCTCACATCAAGAGAAACATCAACTGATGTTAATAAATTCCTTCGGTTATTAGTTCTGATGCTTGTCCCTAAAATAATTCAAAGGTTTTTTTTTTACAAAAAAGCCACAATTAAATCAAATATTATTTTTGTCCTTGTGCATCAAGATACACCGTACTAAAAAAATCCTACAGTTTTGAATGCCTTCTTTTGCAAAAAAAAAAAAAAAAAAAAGCATGGATTTTCCCATGATTTATCTGCAGATCCATAGTTTTTGAATCTACTAGATGCACTAGTTGTGGAGATGAAAGTTTAGGACTGGATTTTTCTGCATTTAGTACTGGTAGGGAATGCATCACATTAACGTGGTAATCAGAAAAGGCAGCAAAAATTGGTGAAATATAAGATGTTTATTTCCTAAAGCTGAAAACTGAAATCAACAGGCTGTTGCAAGTGAAAAAAAAAACCAATGAGTGAAGAAGGCTAGGACTTGTATTGGGAAATCCATAATAAATAATGTATTGATCACAAGTATCTTTTCTCTTCTTGTTTATGTCAATCTTATAATTTAACATTGTGTGAGTTAGTTGATCTTTTTACAAGAATTCAATGCAGCCGCTGCAGTGGCAGATTTACTGCAAAAACTAACAAGGAAATCCTAGTAAGAAAACTTGTATTGAATTGTGTATGATGAGCAAAGAATTGTTTATTGAATGTTTATTGAATTTATATAGGGACTGTGGGATTCATTGTCTAGTTTTGAAATAAACAATCACCAGATAAAACTTCCAAGAGAAAACAGTGGTAATTTTATTCTTCACTTTGCAAAGAGGGTGAACCACACAGATGCAGGTACAGTGGACACCCCCTAAATCATCAATATGTTTGTCTTATATTCTCTATTGCCTTTACAAATTTACCTCCCATCTTTTCTTCATTAGCATAGTCCTCATGCCGTCACAACCTATCCAAAGCGTCTAAAGTGGGTAATAATAATATTACAATAATATAACCATTTACACCTTTAAATCATAATTGTCACAACTCTCTTTAAATTTTACAACACCTTGAGCTTTTGTAAATTGGTCTGCAATATTTTCTTCCGTCATGCAGTACTCAAGTTTAATTAGACCTTTTTAACAGATTCTCTAACATTTAAGTATCTTAAATCAGTATGCTTTGATCTAGTCTTTACAGCAATATTAGTAGCTAATTGTATAGCTGCCTGGTTGTCCTCGTACACAATAATAGAATCTTTAACAGTTATACCCATGTCTAATAATAACTGTTTGTACAGAATTAATTCAGTGCATAGTAATGACAGACATGAAAATTCTGCTTCCATCGTTGACAAGCTAATATGCTGTTGTCTGATTGACCTCCACCCTATTAGTGTCTTACCAAGTAATATAGCCATCCCAGATGTTGATTTTCTAGTATTTATGTCAGTTGCAAAACTTGCATCTGCATAGGCACTAAGATTCAAATCACCTTTTGGCTCTAGATACAATGCATGATGCATTGTTCCTTTAAGATATCTTAAAATTCTCTTTAATGCTTGCCAATGACATTGATGTGGATCATTATTATATCGTGCCAGCTGATTAACACTATAAGCTATATCTGGCCTTGACCAATTGCTTATATATGACAAGCTACCAATCAAAGATTGATATATGGTCTTATCAAATTTGGGACTTTGAGCATCAATTTTGCAAATTTCCTGACTCATTGGAGTCTTTGCAGGCTTACAAAGTTCCATTTTATACAATTTAATTAATTGGCAAATTTTATCCTCTTGAGATATCTTAAATCCTTTTGTGGTTTTGTTAATTGTCAATCCTAGATACTTTTTGATTTCACCTAAATGTTTTAATTTTATCCTTTTGGCTAATAATGAAATAATCTCAGTAGCTTCATTATTGGTCTTAGTAATCAAAGCAATATCATCTGTAAATAATAACAATAATGACACTGTTCCATTATTTTCTCTTTTAAACATACATGGATCTGCTAAACCAGATTTAAACCCTATATTGTTTAATTCTTTCACAATATATTGGTTCCATTCATAGCCAGATTGTTTCAATCCATATAAACTCTTCTTGAGTTTCCAACAATCATTGCTATTTACTTTATTATCATTTATACCAACTGGTTTTTTCAAATATATTGTATCCTGCAATGGTGCATGTAGGTATGCAGTTTCTAAGTCTAAATGGTTAACTATATAATTATTCTTAGCTGCCCATACTAAAGCGGCTCTTAAAGTTGTAGCCTTAAGATTTGGTGCAAATACCTCATCATAATCAAATACATTTTGGTTAAATCCTTGTGCTACTAACCTAGCCTTATAAGTTACTTTCCCATTATTTCCAGTCTTTACTTTAAATATCCATTTGCACCCAATGGATTTTTCTCCTGGAGGTAATTTGGTTTCTTCATAAACCTTCATTTCCTTTAATGAATTTAACTCTTTTTGCATTGCCTTTTGCCAATTCTCCTGATCCTTAGCAGGATACATCTTAAGTTCATCTATGCTAGTAGGAACTTTATTTACTTGGCAAACAATACTTGCCTGATATCTTTCAGGTGGTTTAGTTATACGAGTTGTGCGTCTAGGTATAACAGGACTTACAGGTGGACTTTCCTTTATTTCCTGTTCTTGACTATCTATCTCTTCTTGATCAATTATCTCCTCTTGATCTGGTTCTATTTGCTCTTGATGGACTTCTTCTTTAATTGGACTTTTCTTATAACTATTCTTTTCTTTCTGCCTCTTATAGGGTTCTATAATAACACCATTATCTGAATCCTGTTCTAATCTATTCCATCCTATATGTTCTAGGAATTGTGCACTAGCACTGCAGTATACTCTAGATGTACCTGGTTCCCAGAATCTATAAGATCTATGGTTTGCTTGATATCCAACAAAAATTAATCTTTTAGCTCTATGTTGTCCTTTGTGCCTGAGTTGTGTAGGGATGTGCACCCATGCTGGTGCACCAAATGTGTGAATGTAACTCAAATCAGGTTTCCTACCATGCCACAGAGTGAATGGTAATTCACCTGTTGTTGAATTAACAACATTGTTTAATATGTGATTCCCACACATTATTGCTTCTCCCCACAAATTGTCAGGTAATCCAGAATCAGATAACATTGTTCTTCCCATTGATTGCAGTGTTTGGCCTCGTCTCTCTATAAATGCATTATGTTGAGGCCTATATGGTGCAGACTTTTTATGTTGAATACCTGCCATTCTTAGTCTACTCTGGAATTTATTATTTGTAAATTCCGTACCATTATCTGTTATAAGAGTTACTAATTTCTTTTTAGTTTTCCTCTCTGCAAATTTTAACCAATTAAAGAAATTTGTATACGTTTCAGTTTTTCTCTTCATTAAAAAACAGAAACCATACCTAGAATAGTGGTCCATTATGCTTAATATGTATCGAGCACCACCTACACTTGGCTTTTTAGGACCTATTATATCGGCAAATACTACCTCTAAAGGCTCTTTGGTAGTAAATCCATCAATTCTATTTGCCGGTATAACTTTGCTTTTGTTTTGATTACAAGCAGAACATTGCAAATACTTATTACAAGGTTTCAAACTTATTCCTTTAGATAGTTGAACAGTTCTCTTAATCATTTTAAAATTTAAATGACCTAGCCTTCAGTGTAACAAGTGAATACATTCATCATGAGGTTTCTTATTATCGTAAACTGTGTTAGCCAACTTTAAACCATTATCATTTAACACATATAAGTCACCTCTTAAAGATGCAGTAATTTTCTTACCTTCTTTTTCAATTAAACAAGTATCTCCCTTAAAGGTAACTATGTATCCTAATCTAACCAACATTCTAACTGAAAGCAAATTAAATTTAAGTTGAGGTACATATAACATTTTTATGTTCTCATTTATATAAGAACAATGTGCAATACCTTCACCTTTTGCTTTAATTTTCCAGCCGTTTGCCAATGAGATATGCTGTGAACTCATGGACATTTTTACAAATTTTTTGTTATCATTTGTAATACAGTGGGATGCACCACTGTCAACCACCCATAAATTATTTTTTACAACTCCATTACTATACATTGCTAACTCATAATTCTTATTTCTTCTTTGTTGGCTTACAGCATTCTGGCTTGCATTCTGGCGCTTTGGTTTCTTACAAAATCTTGAAAAATGTCCTCTCCCTCCACAATTAAAGCACTTTTTAATTGCAAATGCAGTAGGAGATTCATTATTTTCTTTTTGAGGTTGCTCCCTCCTTAACTGATCTCTTTCAAGTCTTCTTCTGGCCTCTTCAATCAATCTTCCAGTGATATCAGTTAAAGTTAGGCTTTCTTTAGGCAATATTTCAAGGGAAGTTACGTAGTCATCAAAACTTTCGTCTAATGAAGATAGAATTATGTAGACCTGGTGTAGCTCAGAGAAAATTAACTCCTTCTCATGAAGTTCTTGAAAAATACTTTTCATAGTATTCAAATGACTCAGCATATCACCATTCTTTTGAAGATACGTGCGGAAAAGTTTCCGTGTTAGATTTATGTGAGCACCAACGTTATCTCGAACATAAATCCTCCTCAGTTTTTGCCAACACCCAACAGCTGTTTGCTCTCCACGTATATGAACAAGCTGCTGATCAGTTAATGTTAGTCCTATGATGCAAAGTGCTTGTTCATTTTTCTGTTTAAATTCTTCTATCTTTTGACTATCTTCCTCATCTTCAGGATCCCATTCTTCTACGTTTGGTGGATTTTCAATTATGTTCCACAGACCTTCTCTTCGTAGAAGTAGACTACATTTCATAGACCATGAAACATAGTTTGTTCCATCCAGCTTGGATATAAGGGACAAACTTTGTAGACTGACTTGTGCCATGTTTCACTATATGGATATAAAACTATAATTGATAAAACACAGCTGTCTGTTTACTATAACGTGTAACAACACAAAAATCTCACTTTTTACATAAACCTGTTTTTATCCTAATTAAACTGACTTTGCAGTCTCTCTGGGCCCATAACCAGTGTTAAGCCTGGATTCCCCAACGGGTGTTAAGGAAAACAAACTAAACAGAACGTGCAGCGAAGTCAGATAGGAAGACAGGTAAATGTGTGAGATAAGTTTTCTAGTTAACACGCAGTAAAAATACAGATACGCTTGTGCTATCAAAAATATAGTTTATTCCATTTAAGAATTATAGCATAGTCAAAATAATGGTCCATTAGTCATATATCAATTTCAGTCAAGTCTTGTCAGGGATACTCTATTTGCAAAGTCCGTGTTGAATAGCCAATGTCAGTTCACTTACAATAAATCTGTCCAATCTTTATCTTCTCTCCGTTGAGAAAATAAACACTCCTTCTTCTCTCCCCGTTTCAGCAAGAACGCAGTCATCAATCCATCCAGTAATTAGTGATCAGTAAGCCAGAGAGAGAGAGAGCTGCATTTGCCTCGCTTCATATATAGTGCTTTTACAACCACACCCTTAATTACATTCTTGCTGTTAAAGTTACACACACTTTAACTAACAAACCATGATACCATATTTATTATTTTTTACCCAAACCAGTTAGGGTAAACAATGTTATCCCTAACAAATACATTATCTCTGCCCCTGATTACATAGAGTAGAATAGAATTCTTTATTGGCCAAGTGTGATTGGACACACAAGGAATTTGTCTTTGGTGCATATGCTCTCAGTGTACATAAAGAAAAAATAAAATACATTCATCAAGAATCATAAGATACAACAGACAGGAAATCCATAATCCAAAGGCAAAGTGAATAAGAAAGTCCAAGGTCCAGAAGTTTAGACACTAGTCTACGTGGAAAAATTGTGTTAAATGCAGAACTAAAATCTACAAAAAGCATCCTCACATAGCTCCCCCGCTGTTCTAGATGAGTCAGAGCAGTGTGAAGAGTGATGGCTATAGCGTCCTCTGTAGATCTATTTCTTCTGTAGGCAAACTGGTGTTTATCAAATGTATGCGTAAGACCAGAAATGATGTGCCGGCAGACCAATTTCTCAAAGCACTTCATGATGATAGGAGTGAGTGCCACTGGTCTGTAATCTGAATTAGTTGTTCAGCAGAGTGATGGCATTCAGGGAAAAAGCTGTCCTTGTGTCTGTTGTTCTGGTGTGCAGTGGCCTATAGCGCTGTTTTGAGGGTAGAAGTTGAAACAATTTATGTCCAGAATGTGAGGGGTCTGTAGATATTTTCACCGCCCTTTTTCTGACTCGTGAGTATACAGGTTCTCAATGGAAGGCAGGTTGGTAGCAATTGTTTTTTCTGCAGTTCTAATTATCCATTGAAGCTGGTGTCTGTCTTGTTTGGTTGCAGAGCCAAACCAGACAGTTATAGAGGTGAAGATGACAGACTCAATAATTCCTCTGTAGAACTGTATCAGCAGCTCTTTGGGCAGTCTGAGCTTCCTGAGTTGGCACAGAAAGTACATTCTTTGTTGTGTTTTTTTGATGATGTTTTTTTATGTTAGGTGTCCATTTTAAGTCTTGAGATATGATAGAGCCTAGAAACGTGAAGGTCTCTACTGTTGATACTGTGTTCTCTAGTATTGTAAGAGGTGATTGTATAGGAGGGTTTCTCCTAAAATCTACCACCATTTCTATGGTTTGGAGTGTGTTTAGTTTAAGATTGTTCCGGTTGCACCACAAGGCTAGTTGTTCAACCTCCCGTCTGTATGCAGATTCATCGTTGTCTCGAATGATGTTGTATCATCTGCAAACTCCAATACTTTAACAGAGGGATCTTTTGAGATGCAGTCATTGGTATAGAGAGAAGAGAAGTGGAGAGAGCACACAGCCCAGGGGGGCTCCTGTGCTAATTGTACAGGTGTCTGATGTGATTTCACCTAGCCTAACCTGCTGCTTCCTGTCTGTTAGGAAGCTTATGATCCATTTACAAGTGTGGTCAGATACAGCTAGCTGATTTAGTTTAGTTAGAAGAATATTTGGAATGATAGTATTGAATGCTGTGCTGAAGTCTACATAGAGGACCTTTGTGTAGGTCTTTGGAGATTCAAGATGTTGTACGATGTAGTGCAGAGTCATATTAATAGCATCATGTGTTGATCTATTTGCGCTGTAGGGAAATTGCAAGGAGTCTAACAGTGGATCCATGATGGTTTTCAGGACTAGCCTTTCAAAGGTATTCATAACTACAGATGTTAGAGCACCCAGTCTGAAATCATTCAGTTCTTTGATGAAAGGTTTCTTCGGCACTGGGATTATAGTAAAGTGTTTGAAGCAAGAAGGAACATAGCACATCTCTAGTGATTTATTAAACATTCGGATGAAGATGGGGGCCAGTTGGTCAGCACAAGCTTTTAAGCAAGAAGGAGTTACTTGTCTGGGCCTGGTGCTTTTCCTGGCTTTTGTTCTGGATAGCACAGTAGTGTGAACCAAAGAACTAGCAACAATTGGCAGCCAGACTACATTGAAGGATTGGCAGTTAATGACAGTTGGCAGTCAGACATCTTTGTAGAACTCCTGGCTCTCTAAATACATGGCAATGAATAAACAAAACGGGCCTTTTCAGGCCCATATGACAAGACAGATTGGTCAGAATATGCCAAATTAATATTGAAGGGCTCAGCAAATCTAAGAGCCAATACATTTCCAAACTTTTATTTGCAAGGAATATAGATATGACCATCCTTCAAGAAACACATATAGAGAACGATGATCAGCAATATAATAGAGGTAAAATCCAAAGATCTGGTCTACTGGGGGCCACGTACCACTACAGTTACAGCACAGCTACGTATGTCAGAAGGAATATAGAGAATGTTTTTCTACTCTCAACCTCCACAAACAATAATATACATAAAGTTGTTTCAAAAGTAGGTGATTTCACAATAGTCAACATTTACAAGCCACCTCAGATATCCTGGCCACAGCATGTTTTGGACATCAAACCTCACCCTGCAATTTACACAGGTGATTTTAACAGCCATCATGTAAATTAGAACTATCACTCTTCTGATGAAAATGGGGATCAGCTTTATGACTGGGCTGTTGCAAATAAAGTCTATTTGATTTTTGATGCCAAAGACAAGGGTACTTTCCAATCTGCTGCCTGGAAATGTGTAACTAAACCAGATTTGTGTTTTTTCTCAGAAGGCTCAAACATGTAGCCACTTCCAATAACCAGGAAAGTTCTGGACAAATTTCCTCATAGTCAACATTGTCCTGTTTTGCTTGAAATCAGAATTCAGATTCCCCTAATTCGCTGTACACCTAGACTCAGATGGAATTTTATTTATTTATTTTTATTTTATTTATTTTGATTTGTCAATTGCTTACAAGATAATAGGTATATGTATATACATAGTTATGAATACATGAAATGGGTACATATAAGAAAAATAAAAGAAACAATAGGACAGGGACGGTAGGCACATTGTAGGCACATGCATGCACCCTACAGCTTCAGCCAGCTGAGGTTCTGTAGATAGCACTCACTAGCGATCTTCAGTACCATTTTTCCTCACTTCAGCAGCTCCCAGGATCTGGGCAGCTGCTCTTCCAGGAGAGCAGGCTCTCTTTCCTGCAGTGTTGGGAGCAGCATTGCCAGAGTGCTGTTCAGGCAAGTTGGGCAGCATCTGTAGACCTCCCCTACGCCTGCGGTTTGAGCGGTCGTAAAAAGCAATTGGCAAACCGATACCAGCGTCAGCCAGCTGATCGTGTGGCCAGAGGCTGCCCTTTCCTTTGCTGACTTCACTCGGGGCTCTTTATAGCCTAAGAGGGGATTCTTCAATCTCGGAGCCTGTTTCCCATAGTCAGCGGCCATCTTGGATTGAAGCTTTCCACCACGAGGTGAGCGGCCATTTTGTAAGCCCAGGGGCCAATTTATCCCCTAAGGCGCTTAATACAAAAAATTTACAAACAGTTTCTTTCCATCATAAGAGCCTTTATTCTTCAAATGGAGCAAGATAAGGGTCAGGCAGAGTCCCCCCCCCCCAGTGGAACAGTCTCTTAAACCCAATAAGAGAAAAAGTCGTAGGCAATGCACCCAATCAGTCCAGAGGGAGGTGGCTGCTAAAATGAGAGCTAAGGCTCTAGCCCCTAAGAAGGCAACACAGGCTGAGTTGAGGGCAGAAAAGCGCAGACATGCAGCCCTAGAGAGGCAGTTCAACAGAACTATTCAACAGAAGGGAGTGCAACTACAGCAGGTTTCAGGTGATACTCGTGGGCCCCAGCCAAGCCCTCCCAGGGGAGGAGAACTTATCTATGAGCCTTTCCATCCTCCATCCTGGTCTCCTGAGGCCTTTGCAGTACAATATGATCCTCAGGATCTAAGCAGATCTGGGCCTTATTTCCAACAGGCTTCTGGGCCCTATGCTCCTCCCGCTCCCTCCAGGCCTCTAACCTCTTCTCAATCTAGGCCTGAAGCCACCTTCACTCCCACAGCAGCGGCCTTCTGCCTTCTGCCTCTACCTTTGAGCATAGACCAGGGGATATCCAAGATGTTGTCTCTTTGGCCATTAGGCAGGGATTGGCTGAAGGCTTCAAGCAAATCCTTCGACCTCTGGAAAGAGTTCAGGCCCTTCTCCCTTCTCAATCTATAAGTTCCTTGCCTCATCACCCTGATTTACACAGGCCTCAGGGTCCATTCTTCTCTACCAGAATGGGAGGAGGTTGATGAGGAGGGAAGGGCTTCACCATCTGAACACAGTTACTCCTCTTATTCAGAACATGAAGAGGGCGAGACCTTTGACCAAAATCTTTCAGAGGAAAAGGACTCTCGCCCAGAGCAGACATCCTCTGCATTGGTCTTCAATCCTTCTCTCTTCAGGCCATTAATCAGCAAGGCCTTGGTCACTGCCAAGCTGTCGCCAGAGGAAGTGGCTCCCAAGCTACAAGGAATTCCCTCTAGCCAGGGAGACTCACACTTCTCCAAGCCTGTAGTACATGCAGGGGTTTTGCCTTCTCCCACTTTGTTCCTGGACATGGTCAAGGAACATTGCGCTTCCCCTTTGGCAGGTCCTCGCCCATCTTCTCTAGATAAGCATTTCTACAACGTCAGTGCAACCCTGGACAATACCCTGGCAGTGCCTTCTGTTGACATTCCGGTTCTGGCTTCGCTCTCATCTACTGGCACTCTCACGTGGGCATGCATAAGGTGGCTGCACCAACGCCAGATTAGATTGCCTACATCTGACCTTCGGTCTCATCAAGGCCTTAATAAGATTATCGCAGCAGCGGAATTCACTGCAGATGCCACTCTCAATTCTGCCAAATTTGCATCTAGGGCCATGGCATCTTCAGTAGCAGCAAGAAGACTGTTATGGCTCAGAAATTGGCAGGTGGAGTCACACCATAAATGGAAGCTGGTTTCAGTTCCATTCGCGGGCGATAAGCTTTTTGGCGATGCTCTGGAACCTTATCTCATCGAAACCAGAGATAAACATAAAATTCTCTCTTCATCTGGGAAGAGAGCCGACTATCACCCAGCTCCTTATACTAGTAAACAGCCCTTACGGGAGGGTGGGGGTCGTTCCTTCCATCGCTTTAAGTAATCCCTCGTTCTCCCCACCCATTGGAGGTCGCCTAGCCTTCTTTGCCTCCAAATGGGAGGAATCACGGCAGATGCCTGCGTGCTCAGCACTATTAGGTCAGGATTATAATTGGACTTCCTAATGCCACCCCCCAAATTTTTTTTTATCTGTCCTGTCTCTCGGGACATTTCAAGGCAAGACCTCATGAATCAGGCCATTCAACTACTTCTTGAAATCCGAGCTATTCAAACCTGTTCCCCCCTCTCAATGGGGATGTGGGCTTACTCTCACCTTTTCATCGTTCCCAAAGCCTCGGGGGGGGGGGGGGTAGCAAACCATCCTGGATCTAAAATTTCTCAACCAATTTGTAAAATACAGGCAATTTAAAATGCAGACTCTGCATTCTATTTTAGAGAGCGTTCAGGAGGGCGATCTCCTCTCTTCCATTGATCTCATGGAGGCTTCCTCCACATCCCCATTTGGCCTCATCATCTCCAGTTTCTCAGTTTCTGTTATCAGAATACCCATTACCAGTATCGAGCACTTCCCTTTGGCCTCTCATTGGCTTCAAAGGTCTTCACGAAGGTTCTGGCAGCATTGATGGCATCTCTGCTTTCTGTTCCAGTGAGGATCCAATGCTACTTGGACAACATTTTGATTCTGTCCTCCTCCATCCATGCAGCCCGTCGGGATCTGCAAATTACCCTGTCATATCTCCAGAGCCACGGATTTTTCCACTCCCGTCCACTCCAATGGTTCCTGCTTCCCTACCAATGGGCAGGAACCAGCCACTCATCCATCAAGGTCCCGCTCCCTCCACAAATCCGGAGATCTCTCAATTGGTGGTGTTCCCCGTTAATCTGGAAGGGACTCCTTTCAGGGTCCCAGACAGGCTAGTGATAACCAGCCTCCTGGGTTGGGGTTCCCATATGCAGGGCCAGATAGCTCAGGACCTTGGTCCTGGTCAGAGCAGGCCCTTCCCATAAATTGGCTAGAGCTCAGAGCCATTTTTCTAGCTCTCAGGCATTTCAGGCACTCAGTCACCGGCTCTCATGTTCTAGTCCTTATAGACAACATGGCCACCATGGCTCATGTCAACTGGCAAGGGGGGACAAGGTCCAGAGCCCTCATGGGAGAGGCTCTACGGTTGTGGTTATGGGCAGAGAAACACCTGTTGTCGATCTCGGCGGACCACTTCTCCGGGATCAACAACTCCCAGGCCGACTGGCTCAGCAGGAGCCTAGTCAACCAGGCAGAATGGTCCATTCCTCCATCTCTATTCAGGGTAACTTGGATGTTTTTTAGATGTAAGGACTTTTTATAGAAGATAGCAACACCACCTCCTCTACGAATTTCATGATCTGATCGGTAAATATGATAGTCTCTTACTGTGGTAATGGAGTCAGGGAGAGATGCGTTGAGCCATGTTTCACAGACAAATATGTCAAATTTAGCCATATTTAGTAAGAGGAGAAATTCAGGTATTTTATTCCCAAGGCTTCTTGCATTGAGTAGCTTGCATTTAAGGCCAGCTGTAGTTGGAATTGAGGTAGTTAGGAGCATGAGCGCCTTGTCTTGGGTGATGGTGGATTGGTTGAAGTAGGATTGTGGTTGAAGGTTAAAGCTGAGTTGCAGGTTGTGTGACTTACTTTTGATACAGTCAGCACGGTAGTCAATGTACAGGTCCTTCTCTCCATTGTCTAGATGTTTTTTGAGTTCTGTGCGGAGTACACGGGAGCAGGCACATTGCTGTATGGTTAGGTCAGGGCAAGAACGGAGGTTCTTATGGTTGGTGTTGCTTTTGGCAAGTGAATTTACGTTTGCTTGATTCATTTTTGCAAATGACCCTGCAGAAGTGTGGGGCCACAGAGCCGTCTCTGTTTTTGAGCTCTCGTCCAATGCAGGAAATGTCAAGTATTTCATCAGGGGAGATGGTTGATGCTTGATAATCACTGATGATGTTTCGGACAGTTGTGATGTCATCATTATCATTGATGTCCTCTAGACCAAATAAGATGGCATTTGGACGTTTCCGTTCACGCTCAACAGCTTCTCTGATGAGGATTGGGATATCATTATTGGTCTGATTTATGTTTTGTTGTGGATTGGGTTGTGGATTGGGTTGTGGTTGATGGGTAGAGATGTGGTTTGTAGCTATTGGATGTTCAGGTTTTTGCGTTGTGTCTTTTTTTTCAAGGTTGGATAATCTTTCTTTTAAAGCGTCCAGGGATGCTACTATGGTGTCAAGGGATGTTATTCGTGTTTCTATGGTATCAACTCTTTCAAATAGATCCAGTTTGGGTCTGCATGATTTGCAGAGATATGGAAACTCATTGGATGATTCTAGGTATTGAATCATTTGCTCGGGTAATCCCAAGCAGTCGTGATGAGGGTATTTATTATATAGAGAACATTTGATGGAATTTTCATTATCCTTTAGAGTTTTATAGCATTTAAGGCATGTGCAGGAGTCTTGTGGTTCATTGGTGGGGATTACTTTCTCTTTAGGTTGTGGTTTGGCATTGGATTTTTTTTCTTGGCATGGTAGGTTTGTTAAGATGGTACGTTGATTAAATTACTTAATGAAACAATTTTGGGTAATCAATATAGCCAATATCACACCAATCAATCAATTTCAATAATCTCTCTAGTCAAATAATTGTGCTAAGCAACAATCAGCCTAATCAATTAATTTCACTAATTGCTAATCAATTAATTACACTAATCATTAATCACACTGTTCAATTAAATTCACTAAATCACTAATTTTACTAATCAATTAAATTACATGAATCTTGATCTTTTAAACTAATCAGTAATCACACCATTTGCACTAAACACTCTAATCACACTAATCAATTAAAACAATAAATCAATTAAACTATTAATAAATAATTTTGTAGAAATTGATTATCTAATCATTGATATAGGTAATGAGGTAGAAAAGTTGTATTTCATAAAACCAAATGGCCAGAATTTGCCAAAAGCCTTGACAGTATCATACAATGGATCCCATCAAGTCAACATTACCATAGATTTGTGAGGACTGTCTTCAGCTAAAAGATGCATCCCTCTAGGATTCAGAAAAGATAGAAAGAAAAGTTGCCTAGGAAGCAATCAGACTAGAGAAGGAGGAGCTCCCAGCGGTTTAACATCAAAGAAAGAAATTCAGGAAAGACCCATCCTAATGGATCAAGCAATTCATAGCAGATGTGTATACCTCGCAATATTTTGTAAATAACTGTTCTACTTTTGTAAACTGCCAAGGCAGTTTTATAAACTGACATGGGCATTGCAATGCCATTATTTTCTTAGACTCTGGCAAGGCATTACTATTATAAAGTGCTCATATTAGCAATATGCTTTACTAGGGGGAAGAATTAAATGGATAAGAAAGGAGGGGGAAGAGAACAAAGAGCCATTGAGGTGTTACGACATGGTTACAGTCACCAGGCAAACAGTCCCTGCCGATGAAATTAATCTTCAGACTAATGTGCAAGGGACCCACTTTGCAGCATTTGATCTCATCCATTTGCACTTTATGCTAATTCCTTTGGATCTTTTCAACAGAAAGATGCCAGTATTTATTCACTAAAAACTCAACATTTTATTATAGAAATATGGAACTGCAATCAATCAATCAATAAAATGCTACTTTTATGTACTATTATCCAGATACTTTAAATTAAAAAACAGCTACCTACAAGGAGAGTTATGAACTAGTTTATAGTAGTCTTCTAGTAAAAAAATTAAATATATAAGTATTTATGCAAGTATGTAAAACAGGCAGAAAAAATATTTTGATCAGTAGGTGGTGACATTGTCTCATTCTCTAATACATATGTGGATACTTTGCTGATTTTATACATTCTTTCTTTTCCAAACTAGTTATATGTATGTATACTTATATGTATGTGGCATAATGCTTTTGAAGTTTTATAAGGTTGAGTTTCTATATTTCTATTTTAAAATGTTGAGTTCTTAAATAACTACACCCTGGAGCATTCTGGTTAAAAAAACAAAACCCTACCATGTTTCCCTGAAAACAAGACCTGGTCTTATATTTTTTGCCTCCAAAAAAGGCATTAGGGCTTATTTTGGGAGGATGTCCTATTTTTTTCATGTAACGGTGGTGAACATGGGGGCCGATGGGAGTGGGAGTACTGCTATCGCTGGCCCCACCCTCTCTGTCCCACCGTCTGGTTGCTTGCAGCCACAATAGACCAAGCTCTCAGCATACTTTGGCTTCCTCCCACCCTGCCTGCTGGCCCTTTTCCTGCTGGGACACTTCTTGGCCACTGCCTGTGCTGCTGCTGGCCTTGTGGGAGCCCTTTGCCCTCCTGGCAGTGCTACTCTCAGCCACCCTGCTAGGCTGCTCCTGCCTGATCTATGATAATACCTCTGGAGAGCCTGCGTTGCTTCATCCAGCCAGAATGAGAGCTGCAGTGCCCACCTAGGACCAGGGTCCAAAGAGCACTGGGTTCAATCCATAGCCCTGTGCCTGAAGCACTGAGCATACATGCAGGCCATTGCTCAGTAGCCCAAAGGCAGCAATGGGTGAGGTGACGTGGCTCCAGCTGTGGCCACTGGCGAAGGGGCCCTGGTAGGCCAGCGGCAAGGAGAGCACTCCAGAGGTGGTAGATCTGGGCTGACTCACCCAGGGGTGGGATTCAAAAATTTTAACAAACGTTTCTGTGGGCGTAGCTTAGGTGGTGGGCATGGTTTGGTGGTCATGTGACTGGGTGGACATGGCTTGGTGGTCATGTTATTGGCTGGGTGTGGCCAACTCAATATCACTCACACCGAGGCACGCATCTCCTCGCCTGGTCTCTCATGACTGTGAGGATGCTGCAACAGTCATAAGTGTGAAAAATGATCATGTCACTTTTTTCAGTGCCATTGTAACTTTCAATGGTCACTCCACACAAGCAAAGTACTAGCAAAGGAGGGGAAAAAAACTCCAGAGACGTTCCTGAGACAGGAAGTTTAGTCCTGCCATGAATGTAATAAGGGTTAACGGAGAGGCAGTTTCTGTAAGCAACATCAGAATGTTTCCTTCCTGCCTTCCTTACAGGATTAGACCAGTAATTTCTTCTAACAACCGGTTCTCCAAACTGCTTAGAATGTTAACAACCGGTTGTAGTGAATAGGTGCGAACTGGTAGAATCCCACTCCTGGACTTGCCCCACGCCAGGCAAGAGCAGCCCAGCAAGGCTGCTGAGAGCAGCACTTCCAGGAGGGTGAGAAGCCCCCGCAAGGCGAGCAGCAGCATAGGCAGTTGCTTGTGCCATTTGCTGCAAGTGAATGGCGAGCATGTCAAAAGTGAAAAGCAGGACTCACCCACTGCCCTTGCACTGTGTAAGGCAATGATATATAGATAAGAGCCACCTTGCCTTTGGGAAAGAGCCAGGAGGCATCTCAATAGCAGGTCAAACTGGGTCTTATTCAAATGATGTCCCAGCATGTTTTGGAAGGGAGATAAAAATAAATCCTACAGTCTCTTACCACCTCAGTGCAAGCCCCATGGGCAACAGCATGGGCAATAGCTACTGCACCTTCTCTTTTACAAAACCCTCCACTCTTTCACCTCTGTTTCAGCCCAGCCTAGCCCTCCATCCAGCAGCTGATGGGCTCACCCGCCTCTCCACGTGGCCTCTCAGGAGACACAGCGTGCAAATCAAAACAAAGCACCATGAGTTCGGGGACTCTTTCCATTTGTTCCATCCTCCTCTCTCTCTCTTGCCCCCTCTCCCTCCCTGGGAACTCTGTGGGGAGGGAGGGGAAGGACCATCAAGGACCATCAAGGGGATGCTGGCAAGACACCCCTGGGGAGAGAATGAAGAGGCCCCATTGCCACAGCCCAGGTGCTGCTCCTGACTTGGAAGGAGCGGCTTTTACATTTGTACATGTCTCCTTTTTTCAGTATATGTTTTTTTTTTAAATTCATAAACATTTTGAATATAGTGTATTGTCAGGGCATATCATTTACAGAAAGACAAAGTAAAAACATACAGAGATATTAACATGTATACTGATAACAATACTAATAGTATAACACAGGGTCCCCAACCGCCGGTCCGCGGACCGGTACCGGGCCGGGAACAACCCTTACCGGGCCGCTGGTTGCTGGGCGCCGCCATCTTTTTGGTAAAAAGCGCTTCTGGTGAGCTTTTCCGGGTAGAAAGCTCACCGGAAGCGCTGTTTTCATAAAAAGATGGCGGCGCCAGCGCTTCCGATGAGCTTTTCGGGTAGAAAGCCATTTCTATCCGAAAAAGCTCACCAGAGCACTGGCGCCGCCATCTTTTTATGATTTAACAGCGCCCGTGACGTCACCGAAGCGCCCTTTCGTCATAAAAGATGGCGGCGCCAGTTGACGCTGCCGGCCAGCGCCCAGCTGATGTCGGAACCGGGCACGCGCGTCGAAAAGGTTGGGGATCCCTGGTATAACAGAATAGTTTTGACTAGATTTGTCTTTGTATTAGCTTTTTTGTAGTTCTGCTCAGGGGTGGGATTTTACCAGTTTGCACCTATTTGCTAGAACCTGTTAACTTTTTAAGCAGTTCAGAGAACAGATTGTTAGAAAAAAATCTCCTTTTGTTTTTTTCCACTTTACAGGACTAATCCTGTAAGGAAGGCAGGAAGGAAACATTATAGTGTTGTTTCTAGCCTAATCTTTATTGCCCTGCTTACAGAAACTGCCTCTTCATTAACACTTATTAAATTCTTGGCAGTACACCTAGTTTTCCTGTCTCTGGAGCTTCTGGGGCTTGACTTTCTTAAAGGGGAAGGGTTATTTTAAGCTTTTTACACTGCTGTTGGGAGGAAATACTCCCCTGGAAAACCTTCCTGCTATAATGCAACAATCAGACTTTGAAGAAATAATTGAATAATGAAGCAGAACTGGTGGAAAGAAGCTTTTAATGACAAGGAACCAAGATGAGTGACATTCAGCAAGGCTTCTTGGCTAGTTAGAAAGATTGACATTCAAATGTGATTTTACATACCCTTTCTGAGTTTTGGTCTAAAACTGGTTTTTGGTGAAGTTTTATTCTGTGCTTAGTGAAGTTTAATCCTGTGTTTATTGATGGGATAATTTTCCCTATTCAGCTTTGTTTGGCAGGAAAAGAGTTAATCTCTGTTCCTGGAAAGAAACTGGGTTGAGAAATCTGGCTAGTTCCTGTGTCTATTTGTTCTGGTAATTGGTTTAACAAGCAACAGCTATTGTTGTGATTTAATTATTTGTATTGTGTTTGAATTTTTTCCTGTCTCATGGTTTCTTTTTCTATCCGGGAAGGGGGTCTTCCTTCACTACTTTAGTGGTTCCTGGTAATCTCCTTTTGGGGTGTACTTCCAAGAGGCAGGATGCAAGCTTGGCACTGATCTTTTTACTGCCTTTCTGGGGGGCAGAGGTGGTATTCAGCAGCTCTGACCAGTTCTGGAGAACTGATAGCGGAAATTTTGAGTAGTTCGGAGAACCGGCAAATACCACCTCTGACTGGAGATTTTTCAGTGTCCTTCTCCTGCCACGCCCACCAAACCATGCCCACAGAACCGGTAGTAAAGAAATTTGAATCTCACCACTGCTGGGGGCATGTGATCTTTCCTTAAATCTGGATGATTTCCTTCGGATATCTTGTGAGGTGAGTGAGACCAGCTGGTATCTTTAAGTGGTGCAAATGGTTCTAAGGATTGCTTCTCCTGAGTGTGCTCTTTCTGGAGAGCTTAAATGACCTCTCTGCTAAAGAGTTTCACTTTATGAGCAAGAGTTGGCTGTTGATAGTTATCAATGCATTTTAACTATTTTATTTCCTCAAGGTGCTCTGGCACCCTGCCTGATTTGTAACTCCAGCTTGCAGGTATTTTTAATTTAATGATTGGTATTTAGGGCAGCTATTTTGCAAGCAAAGAAACTTTTTATATTTTTGTACAGGTAATCCTTGACTTACAACAGTTCATTTAGTAACCATTCAAAGTTACAATGGCACTGAAAAAAATGACCTTTGACAGTTTTTCACACTTACGACTGTTGCAGCATCTCCACGGTTACAAGAGGCCAGGTGAGGAGAAGCGCCCCTTGATGTGAGCGACATCGAGTTGGCCATGCCCACCCAGTCACATGACCACCCAGCTATGCCTACCCAGCTGGTCATTAGGGCAGAGAACCGATTGTTACATTATTTGAATCCCACCCTCAGTTCTGCTGATTATATTAACATTTCTATAATTATAAATCCTCTTTATATTTAATTTATACATAGCAGTAATCTTTCTTCACTTAATTTCCACCTCTTATCACTAACCACTCGTAAAATCTATTCCATGTTAAGTAATATTCTGTGTCCTCTTTGTCCTTTATTTTTAATGTCAATCTATCCATCTCTGCACAGTCTAATATTTTCTGAATTATGTCCTCCTCTGATGGGGTATTCTTATTTTTCCAATATTGTGCAAATAAAATCCTTGCTGCTGTCAATACATGCAAAACTAAATACTGTATATAGTCCCTTTGTCATAACCCTCTGGCAATATACCCAACAAAAATATTTCTGGTTTCAGATCTATATTGTTGGGTCCGTTCCGGGTTTCCGACCTGACAACGAGTTAGTACTTGATAGTGACAGTGCTCTGTTCCAGCAGTGCTCTATTCCAGCTGACGTCCGTTCCTTCCTGCTGCTTTAATGGAGGGTCTGCCTAAGTGGAGGGTCAGTGACGTTTTGGCTGCTTCATTCAAGTTATCCTGCTGAATGGAAGGGAGGCAGCGTTTTGGCGTTTGGGCTGCGATCCGCCCTGGTAGTCAGTTGTTGGAAGGAGCGGTGGTTCATGGTTGCATTGGCTATTCAATGCAAGGCTATTCAAGGAACTGTTTTTGTAACTGTTTTTACTTTAATTGCAGATATGATGCTGGAAGGGCAGAGGGGGGGGGTTGGCTGGATTGTTTAGGCATGGGGCAGCGGCGAATGGGTGTAATTAATGGGTGCAGTGCTGTTATTATGTGTTAATTGGGAGGAGAGTATAAAGTCAGCATGGAGAGGCGGTTGCTCTCAATGCTGACTTTGAACAGAACTCTGTTACTGTTACTACTGCTTGTCATCTGGAAATCCTATATTAAATCTTGTCACTGTGGTTCACTGCTTGTGAGTAACGTGGTTTATGGGAAAAGGTGTCCAGTGCCTGACAGATTGCGACATATATGTTGCTTAATCAGCTTTTCCAACTGTATGTATTTTTGTCCAATATTTCCTTGCTTTCGTACAAGTCCGCTACACATGATAATAGGTACCTAGGGTCTGATTACACTTCCAATATTTGGTGGACATATTGCTACACATTTCTGCCAATCTTGCAGGTGGCAAATGCCACCTATAAAATATTTTAGAGAGGTTTTCCTTATATGCAGTATCCATTGTCAGTTTATAGTTCCTCTCCCAAAGTTTTTGCCATTTATCTAATTCTATAGTATAACCAAAGTTTTTTGCCCATACAATCATTGTTTCTTTGACTTGTTCCTCTTCCATTTTATAACTTAATAAATAGTTCTATATATATAGTAGTGTTCCTCACATAATATCTTTGAAAATATCTATGTATCGTACTCCTTCCATACCATAAAAATGCATGCCATCCTCATTGAAGATCATGTCCCTCCAATAGTAATAATCTTCTGTGTTTCAAGTTTATCCATTCTTTTATACCCATGTAAGTACAGATGCCTGATAGTATAGCTCCCAATCTGGTAATTCAAAACCCCCATTGCTTTTAGATTCCTGTAACATTTTCAATTTTATTCCTGCTTTTTTCCCTTGCCAAATATACTTCAAGATTGTTCTATTTAGTTCTTCGGAATATTTTTTCTCTATTCTTATCAGTATCATTTGGAATAAAAAAAGTAGTTTCGGTAGTATATTAATTTTTATAGTGGCTATTCTCTATATCAGGGGTGGGCAAACTACGGCCCATGGACACATCTGGCCCGTTGGTCATTTTAATACGGCCCGCCTCTGAAAAAAAATATTCCCCTCTGAAAAAAATTGGGGCCGGCCAAAGAGACCCGCGCCGCGCCATAAAAATTGCACACACAACACGGAGCTGGGCAGCGCTTCCCTGGTACCAGGGCCAAGGCCACCGCCGGGAACGCCCACTGCTTTCCTCGCCAGGGCTGGGCGGTGGCGTGTTGCCCTGCGCCGCGTGGCCCCGCCTGGCAGCGCAGCTTCTCAGCTGGTCTCCTCCTCCTCAGCCATACAGAACAAACAGGCAGAGAAGGAGGAGACCAGCCGCTGGTTGGGGGAAGCTTTCTGCGCCGAAAGAGGCAGCTACTAATCTTTGCTCTGCTTCTCCAATGGTCGGCACCACCCTGTTCTTCTTGTGCTGCGAAGAGGCGGAATGATCTCCGGCTCCGCTCTGCTTCTCCAACATCCGGCGCCGCCCTGTTCTGTGTCAGGCCCAGCAAGTCTGAGCAGCCGGGCGCACAGAACAGGCGGTGCCGGATGTTGGAGAAGCAGGCGGAGCCGGAGATCATTAGCTGCCTCTTTGGCAGCACAAGAAGCCTCCCAACTGGCCAGCTGCTCTCCTCCTTCTCTGTCAACAATAGTTGTGGATTCTTCCATTTCCCCAAGTCCAACTTAATTTGCTGCATTAGTTTTGTATAGTTATCTTTAATTGTTGTACATCTTGCTGATAGCTGGATACCTAAATATTTAATTTTCTTTACTATCTGAAGATTTATTTTCTCTGTTAATTCTTTTTTCTGTTTATCTGTAAGATTTTTAATTATTATTTTAGTTTTTTCTTTATTTATTTTCAACCCTGCCACTTCTCCATATTCCTCAATTTTCCCTATAATTTAGGATGAGTTTCTAATGGTTCTTCTAATATAAAGACTAGATCATCAGCAAATGCTTGTAGTTTATATTTTTCTTTTTTAATCTCCATTCCTTTTATTTCTGGATCTTGTCTTAATATTTCTATTCAAAACTTCTAGTGTTAATATGAATAATAATGAGGATAGTGGACAGCCTTATCTTGTGCCTTTTTTATACAGAAATTTTCTGTCACATCTCCACTGACCATCACTTTAGCTCTCTGGTGTGTGTAAATTGCCTTTATCATATTTATAGACTTTTCACCAGAGTCCATGCATTTTAATTGTTGCAATATAAATTGCCAATTTACATTATCGAATGCTTTCTGGGCATCCAAAAAGATTAATGCTAATTGTTTTTCACTATGTACTTCATAGTACTCCAATGTATCTAAAATTATTCTAACATTGTTTCTAATTTGCCTCTTAGGTAAAAACCCATTTTGGTCAGAGTGTATGAACTCAATTAGGAATCTTTTTAATCTTTCAGCAATTATTGAAGCAAATATTTTATAGTCTGCATTTAATAGGGATATTGGCCTATAATTCTTTATTTGTGTTAAGTCTGCACCTTCTTTTGGGATCAAGGCAGTGATGGTATTCTATCGGTTTGGCCCGGTTCTAGCGTATTGGTAGTGCCGAGGATCAGTTGGCAGAGAAGCAGTTCTCTCCAAGCCTCTCCGACACTCTGCAGTTGGGCCCACCTGCCTGCCCCTGCTCCTAGGTCCTTTTTAACCTCTCAGCTGTTTGGCATGGCAGAGCGGATTGCTGTGCTAAACAGCTGAGAGGCACAGTAGTTTAGTTTTTACTGTTTTAACACATGCGCAAGGCACGCATTTGGCATGCGCACATGCATGATCCCGCAATTGCACAAGTCACGTGATTCCATCCCTGCAGCCATGCCCATCAAGCCACGCCCACATTACTGGTGGCAGGAACTTTTGAATCCCACCACTGGATCAAGGTAATGTTAGCTTCTGTCCATGTATCTGGTATCTTGACTTCTAATAAGACCTCACTGGACATTTCTAACATTGACAAGCCCAGTGTATCTTGTAAATTTTTATAAATTTCTGCTGACAGGCCATCTGGGCCTGGTGTTTTGTTGTTTTTTTCTTTTGATCACTTCTACTAATTCTGCCATTGTTATTCTTTCATTCGATATATTCTTCACTGTTTCCTAAACTTTTGGTAAATTAGCTTTTTCCAAGTATTGTATTATTTTTTTCCTCTGGTATTTTTTCATAGTCATATAGCTTCTTATAAAACTCCTGTATTATATCTTTTTTCTTTTCCATTTGATAGTGTAGTGTACCTTCCCCATCTTGCAGTTTACTTATCCATTTCTTCTCTTTCTCCTTCTTCAGTTTATAATTTAGCCATCTTCCAGGTGTATTAGCATTTTAAAAAAATTGTTTTGCTCTTTTTATTTGTTGTGCCAGTTCAATCTTTTTCCATTATCTTTACCTTATGCTTAATCATCTCCATTTGGTTTTTTAAGCATACCTTTTATGGTTCTTTTTGTAGCTCTGTTTCAAGTCTTTTATAACCTTCTTCCAAAGTCTTTTGATATTGTTTCCTTTTCTTATTTTTCTTTGCTATAAAAGTTATGGCTAATCCTCTGATATATGCTTTCGCTGTGTCCCACACATTTTGTAATGAAGTCTCTTCTTTCTTGTTCTCTTCTTAAAAAAAATCCCATTTCTCTTTTCATCATCTGTATAAATTCTTTGTCTTTTATTATAGATTGGCTTAAAGTCCATCTTACTCTTTTCTTTTGTCCTTTCCAACTATTTTTGACTGGATTATGATAGGCCCATAGGTTTGCTTCTATTTCTATCTCTTGCACATTTGCACTCATTTCCGGAATCATCCAAATCTATTCTTGACCAAGATTGGTGCATATTAGAATAAATGTATACTGATTTTCCCCTGGATTCATATCTCTCCACATATCTTGTATCGATAGTTCTTCTGTCATTTTAACAAAAGTTCTGGGTAAAGTCCTTCTTGTTTTTTTACTTATTTTGCTGCTTTTGTAGTCAAGTTTTGTATCAAATATTGCATTGAAATCTCCTATAAGACAAATATTTTTGTCTCATCTTCATAAGGAATTTTTTTTGTAGAATTCTTCTTGTCCATTATTTGGTGCATATATGGCAACCAAAAGTATCTGGTTTTGATTTAAAATCACTTCCACCATCAGGATTCTCCCTTTTTCATCTTTGAAGATTTGTTTAGCATTTATTGTTTCTTTAACGTATAGTACAGGGGTGGGCAAACCTTTTGGCTCAGGGCGATTCACTTTTAAAATTTGACAGACGGGCCGGGTCAGCACAAGGTTTTTTGGGAATCGCCCCCTTCCCCCTTCTTCTCCTCCTTCCTCCTCGGAGGCCCCTGAGTCAGGAGTTGCTACTGCCGGCACGGCTCCACGCGCTCCAGTCCCGCGTTGCCTCGGAAGGGAAAGGCAAAAGGAAGAGCCGCGGCGGTACTTTGCAACGGCAGCAGCGGCACCGGAGGTTCAGGCTCAGCGGCTCCTGGTTTTGCCTTTCCCTTCCCAAGGCAACGCGGGACTGGAGCCGCGGAGCTGCGCCGGCGGTAGCAACTCCTGACAGCCCCAGCCGGACACCTGAGCAGAGCCCGGGCAGAACTGCCTGTTGCTGCTGCGGGCGCTGCTGCGGGCGTCTGGCTGCCCAAGTAAAGAACCGCACCAGCTCAGGGCAACTGTGAGGAGCAAGAGGGGAGAGGCAGAGAAGGAGGCAGAGAAGGAGGAGAGCACCTGGCCAGTTGGGGAGGCTTCTTGTGCTGCGAAGAGGCGGCTGATCTCTGGCTCCACTCTGCTTCTCCAACATCCGCGCTGCCCTGTTCTGTGCGCCGGCTGCTCGGACTTGCTGGGCCTGACACAGAACAGGGTGGCGCCGGATGTTGGAGAAGCAGAGCGGAGCCGGAGATCATTAGCCGCCTCTTCGCAGCACAAGAAGAACAGGGTGGTGCCGGACCATTGAGAAGCGGAGCAAAGCCGGAGATTAGTAGCTGCCTCTTTCGGCTCAGAAAGCTTCCCCAACCAGCCGGCTGGTCTCCTCCTCCTCGGCCATACAGAACAAACAGGCAGAGAAGGAGGAGAGCAGCTGGTCAGTTGGGGAGGCTTCTGTGCTGCGAAAGAGGCGGCTATGATCTCCGGCTCGCTCTGCTTCTCCAACATCCAGCGCCGCCCTGTTCTAGGTGTCAGGCCCAGCAAGTCCGAGCAGCCGGCGCATAGAACAGGGTGGTGCGGACCATTGAGAAGCGGAGCAAAGCCGAGATTAGTAGCTGCCTCTTTCGGGCGCAGAAAGCTTCCCCCAACCAGCCGGCTGGTCTCTTCCTCCTCGGCCATACAGAACAAACAGACAGAGAAGGAGGAGAGCAGCTGGCCAGTTGAGGGGGCTTCTTGTGCTGCCAAAGAGGCAGCTAATGATCTCCGCTCCGCTCTGCTTCTCCAACATCCGGCACCGCCCTGTTCTGTGCGCCGGCTGCTCAGACTTGCTGGGCCTGACACAGAACAGGCGGCGCCGGATGTTGGAGAAGCAGAGCGGAGCCGAGATCATTAGCCGCCTCTTCGCAGCACAAGAAGAACAGGGTGGTGCCGGACCATTGGAGAAGCAGAGCAAAGATTAGTAGCTGCCTCTTTCGCGCAGAAAGCTTCCCCAACCAGCCGGCTGGTCTCCTCCTTCTCTGCCTGTTTGTTCTGTATGGCTGAGGAGGAGGAGACCAGCTGAGAAGCACGCTGCCAGGCGGGGGCCACGCGGCGCAGGGCAACACGCCACCGCCCAGCCCTGGCGAGGGAAAGCAGTGGGCGTTCCCGGGCGGTGGCCTGGCCCTGGTACCAGGGAAGCGGCTGCCCAGCTCCGTGTTGTGTGTGCAATTTTTTGCGCGGCGCGGGTCTCTTTGGCCGGCCCCAATTTTTTTTCAGAGGGGAATATTTTTTTCAGAGGCGGGCCGTATTAAAATGACCAACGGGCCAGATGTGTCCCGCGGGCCGTAGTTTGCCCACCCCTGGTATAGTACCATCCCTGTTCTTTTTAGTTGCGATAGCGGGTAAAATAATTTTCCCAATTTAGCGGGTAAAATAATTTTCCCAATTTAGAATTATCCAATAGTTTATAATGGTGATTTTTTGATATGTACTTCTTGGAGTGATATTATGTCCAATTTTAGTCTTTGTAATTTTAAAAATATTTTTTCTTTTTCATAGGAGAGTTCAGTCCATCTATATTGACTGATAACATCTTTGTTTCTTCTTGCATTGTTTTACTTATACAGTATATAGGTCTTATACTTCTGGTTACTCTTTTTTCTCTGGATTCTTTTGCAGTTGCTCCTTCTCGCTCTGCTCGTTCTATTTTTTCCTTTTCACTCTCTTCTTGTTGTAGTTACTTCTCTTCCATCATAGGTACTTCTTGGCCTTTATGCACTGTTTCTCCTCTCATTTCCTTTTCCTCTTCCATGTTAAAGTGTCAATCATAGAATTCCATTGCTTTCTCCAATGAGTCTAGTCTGTATCTTTTTTCCTGCCAGGAGACTAATATTCCTTCAGGTATCAACCATCTGAAGTTTACATTGTATTTGATCAACACTGTGGTCAAAAAATGGTATTGCTTTTGAAGGTCCCTTACTCTCCTAGGATTCTGTTTCAAGACTACCAATTCCTTCCCCTTGTATTGCAATGGTTTGTGTCTTGCCTTGTTGAGGATCTCGTCTCTTATCAATTTTTTCACAAATTGTACAGACACCTCTCTTGGAAGCTTATATCTTTTTGCATAATTTGTGTGTATTCTGAAGATTTCATCGATTTCCATTTCCATTTCCTGCTTATCTATTCCTAATGCCTTTGCCAGCAATTCTTCCATTATCTCTGGCAGGTCCTCCCACTTCTCCTCTTCTATATTCTCGAATCTCAGATAATAAGTGGCTTTTTCTCTTTCCAACATTATCACAGAGTTTTCTAGCTCTTTATTTGCTTGTGTCAGCTTATAATTTATGGCACCCACTTTTTTGTCTACTTGTTCTGATATTTCCTCCATTTTCTGGACCCTTTGCTCATTTTTTGTTATCATTTGTTGGAAATTCTCAAGTTTCTCATCCATCTTTTGGATATTTTCTTTCATCTCTCCTGTATCATTTCTCATTTCCCCTGTGTCTTTCCTTACCTGATTATGATTTTTTGTCATGGACTCCTGTAGCTCCTGGAGCATCACCAAAACCTCTTTTTGAGAAGTATTGGCTTTTTCCAATTGTAACATACTCTCAATTGATCTCTGATTGGATGGACTTGAGGAAGCTGATGATGGTGTGGAAGATGCCTTTCCCTATTCTAGTTAGGTTTGAAGTTGACATCTCAATAGCTAATGTTGATTTCTTCTTTCTTTCTTTCCTCTATTTATAAGCTAACAATAGGTATTTCTACTATTCCTACTAACAACCAAGAATAAACCTACCAAAAGGTAGCCCCCTATGATACCCCAGTGCTTCAATGCCACACATGTCTGGTAGAAATAACCCACATATCAGAAGAAGGAAACCATATTACAACTTCAGCTCCCTCCAATTCAGGTTCAGTCAATCTTCAATGTCTCAATATTTCAATGCCAAGATCAAAATCCATTAAGTTTGTAATCCATAGGGCCCACTGTAACCCCAGTCTTGGCTCTTTACTATTTCAATAATTTATAGGGTCAGTCCACGAACAAAAAAACAACAAAAAAGGAGAAAAGCAAAAATCAAGAGATAAAAAGGAAGGAGGATAATTATTTGTCCTTGGAAATGTCTTTTATATTCTGTCAGTTAATATTTATAATCCACAGGGCCCGCTGTATCCTTGATAATCCAATGTTCAAGAGGGGAAAAAAAGGGAAAAGGGGGAAAAAATAACAATGCCAGAATCAAAGTTAATTAAGTTTGTAATCCATAGGGCCTGCTGTAACCCCAGACTTGGCTTTTTATTATTCCAATAGTTTCTAGGGTCAGTCCACATGCAAAAGGAAAAGGGAAAGGGAAAAAAGGGAATAAGGCAACAAGAGAAAAAAGCAAAAAAAGAAAGAAAGAAAAACAAAAAGAAAAAATAGCAAGCTAAATCCAAATTATTCTTCTCACGTCTGCAAAATAAGTATTTGTCTTTTCACATTTTCCCTCCGTCAGCCAACTTAAAATGGACTTTTCATGACTTCCCACAAACTTTCCATTTTCAGTGTCACAAAAACTATTTTAAAACACTTGGTACATCCTTTACATTGTCTGTAAAACAGAAAATAACTGTTTTGGGTCTCTTCTCTCTTTCTCAGATGTATGATTCGTGTCAGACACAACCTAGTGAGAGCCAGACTTAGATGTGTCCAAAGCAAAGAAAAGGAAGAATTATGCTGGAAAATCAAACACTGCTGCTAATAAAAAAATAAGACTGCAAGCCAGATGCTTAAATGTATAATCCAACTCTGTAATCCACACAAATAACAAGCATGTCTGTGGGCTGTAATGTTTTTAAGGAACCATATCCAGGATCCAGGTCCACAACATTTGGAACATTTCTCTTCTTATGATGTCACCCTTCTTGCTTCCAGAAGGAACTTTTTGTTAATATAAGATCCCATCTACACTCTTAGAAAGTTCTTTCAAAATATCGATCCAGTTCAGTAAAAACACCTTACTGTTTACTAGTTTCTGCAAATTTATCCTTAGAATATCCTGTTTTCCATCAAAAGCCAAAGCAAGTATAGTAGAAAGAAAATTATTCTTTATTATCAGTTTGAGACAGTGAGCAGAATACTATTACTGAATATATTGCTCAGAGTTCTTTTAAAGTTGCAACATTTCAACAATGAAACAAAACAGAATATGACTTCTATCTGTGTTTCAATAGCAGCACTTTAGAAAGTGGATATGTTGCTTTTTATGAATGAATGAAGGATCATTATTGACCTGCTTTTTGTAGGCTAGAAGTAATACACTAAAACTGTCTGCAATTACGCAAACAACATTAACTGCCTCCCTTCAGTTGCTAAACCAATTACTCAGTATTTTCCTCCAATTTTGTCTCCAAACATCATTTCCAATAAATTTCTTTGCTGTTTTGCTTTGCAAAAGACCTTGATGCTTTAGGCAAACTTGTCTATTTGTGTTCTTGAGCCCAAGCAAACAGGGAATTATTTAGAAGAATTCTGATAATACTTTGGGCATGGAGCAAATCTTTCAAAGCACACCTCAGACAAGTTTGTCCTGCTATAGAGAACACAATTCAGTGACCAGCTGATTAATATTAAACTTACTTGAATAAATAGATTGCAGTTATTGTATGAAAAATAACATCTTCCAATATTTCTCAATTCCGTTTTGAGCTTAACACCACTTTCACATTTAAACTATTGAATTGTCTAGTAGCAGCAATTCCCCTGATATAAGATGTGCAGTATTATGTACAGTTTACAAAAATTCCAACTCTGCAACTAGGAAAAGGCTATAAGATAAAAAGAATAGAATGAGATATTTCTGATGTTTCCTAAAGTAGGAAAGGTGACCTTGGTGCTAAAGACCATTAGGTATGTTTATCATCTTCTTCACTTATATTTTATAAAACATTGACTAATTAAAATGTTCCCATTCCTTCCTAATTCAATTTTCTCATTTATTTTATTTCATTTACTTTATTCACAAACATTTCACTAAATTACACTAACTATTTTATCCCTCATTCTAATCATATGTTGTTTCCAATTTTCTAAAGTTATTTCTACTACAAATATAACAATACAATCTTATGTACCTTTACAGAATCCCTTTTTCAGTTAGATTTTCACCCATTATCTCTAAATAGGTCCTGTTTCTTTATATCTTGCTCCGGACCTTTGTAACTTCTTTTCCTTTCCTTCTTCCCTCTTCTTCTCTCTCCCCTTTTTACCCCTTTGTCTCTCTACCTCTATTTCCCTCTTCTGTATTTCCCTTTTCTGTTGCTTTCCAGTATTATACTTATTTTTCGAATTATTTTCTTTTCTTTGGTTGTTTTTTTAAGTCTTAAATTCTCCATCCTCTTTCCCCTCTTTCCTTTTTCTTCCCCACATAGAATTACTTGTTCATTAAAGATGGCTTCTTCTTTGTCCCAGTCTTCTTGTTTTGCAGTCTTGTTGTTTCTCACAGTTCCAGATCTTCATTTGTAAGAATTGAAAAACGAAGCCAAAAGAACCCTTCCCTTCTTGTGCATCTTCTTTGTACTTTTTAAGTTCTATTTTCAATTCATCCAAAAGTGATGCCATTGTAGAAATTTTTAAACAACCACCCGATTGATTTTAGTCATTCAAATATAATAACCAAAAAATCCAAAAGTCACCAAGTAATCCAAATACACACAAGCTGTTTCTTTTTGCTCTTTCTTTTTTTCCCCCACTTTCTCTTCCTGGGGTTACTATTTAGTTGCAAAGTTTCAGTTAAAATGTATCTTTTAGAAGTCTTATTGAAATTTTACTTTAGATTCTTTTAAAGTCCAGGCAGTCTCCTCCCTCTTCCAGACCCTGCCCTTATTCTTTTTCTCTCCCTTCCTGCTTATAGAAGAAAAAGTTTTTAATGTCCAGAAATCTTTATTGTCCCTTTGGCATTTAGTTATATTTTCAGCTTAATTGCTTATTGATGCCAAAGCGGATTTTTCCAATTTCTTATTCTTAGTTGTCAATATAAGGAAGGAGAGAGAAGAAGAAGAAAAAAGCCAAACCTTTCCCTTTTCACTTTCTTTCGCTGCTTCCAACTCTTCTTTGGGAGCAATGTTATTTCTTGTAAAATTTAAATTCCAGGGTACCTTAGTTGTTGCTTTTTCAACTTAGCCTGGTCAGCCAAAACTTTCACTTCTTATCTTCCTCCTGCACGTTCTTTTCCGGTCAAGTTCTTCTTTGAGGTGGCCATTTCTGACCACCACTCCTACCGCCTTCAGGAAAGGGAGTAATGGCCAGCTGAGGAGGAGAGATGCAGCTCTCCTCGACCCTGTTGGCGGTCTCCCCCCTCTTCACCACCTCTACGGGGTGGCTTAGCCCCGAAACCGTCCGGCTTGGGGCGCTCAAGTGGCGAGCCCAGGCAGAAACCACGCACGATAATGGATTCCTGTCTGTCGCCAAAGACCTTCAAACCGGAAGTCCTGGTATGTTTATCATCTTGAGTTATATATACAAAATAAAGGCAGAATATAAATAAATAGATACATAACAAAAATTCCCTCATCCATGACTTAATTTTGTATGAAAATTCTGATTTATCATTATAGGAAGAATCATAAGACCCACACTCCTTTTATTTCCCCAGAGAAGGCAAAGTAAAACCATCCACAGAAGCTGAAGCAATCCCTACCTCCCAGCCAAATGACCTCAAGTAACTGGTTAGAAGACTGAGATAGGCTGAATTGACAGGATTAAGTCAGAAAACACAAAGCCGCACAGAATTTACATTATTCACCTTTCCCCTAGGCTAGCCTTGACCCTGACCATCGTCCAGGAAAGCAAATAGAGACAATTAGAATGTAGAAAGCCACATTATTGATCTAATCAAATAACCCCACCAGGTATCTCAATCTCAAAGGTCCAAAAGGATATAAAAAACACTCTATTCCCCATGCCAAGCTGTCAGCTGTCTCAGAACCGATTGCTATGTCACTTCATTTCTGATTCCTAAATAAATGGAAACCTCCTTTCCTGCAACGTGCCTCCAAATTCATTGGCTCCTGTGTCTTTCTCCCAGCTTGGAACCGGACCAGATTTTTCTTCCATTTTTTGTAAAGTTGTACTAATGGAGATTGCTGTTCATTTACCTTCTTATCTGCAGTGTAGCAGCATTCCTGCCTGTGCTCCTGGATTCTGTATCTGGAGTGAATTCCTCAGGCTTATGGTTTGGGGGGGGGCGCAACTTCAATCTGCCATTTTTGAGACCAGACATGAAGGTAAGGCAGGAGTTCATGCTGCTATGGTAGTCATGGACCTGGTCCAATGTATTCATGGCCCTACTCATATATGGGATCACATCGGATCTGGTATTTGCCCTCAGGCAATGGTGTCATGATTTAGATTTGGGAGATATTAATATATATAGAGTATATAGGGCACCTGATTGACCCTGTGAGGTTAAAAGGGTGGTTGGGGTTTTTCACAAAACTGTTACACATAGAACATAGAATCTGAGGACTGGGAGGGATCTCGGAGGTCTTCTAGTCTAACTCCCTGCTCAAGGCAGAGAACTTACACTATCCCAGTCAAATAATTACTCATTCTAATTTTGAAAACCTGCAGCGATGGAGTACCCATAACTCCAGGAGGCAAGCTATTCCATTGGTTAATTGTGCTCACTGTCAGAAAGTTTCTCCTAGATTGGATCTAGGACCAACTTCCACCCATTACTTCTTGGGTTGGACTAGATGACCTACAAGGTCCCTTCCAACTCTGATTATCTGTTATCTGATCTGATGCTTCAGAGCAGGGGTTGCCAAACTTTTGGACCTCAGGGACCACCAAACTCATAATTTTAAATCCCACAGACCAGAGACCCTTGGAAAATCCCCCAAAAAAGTCTGCAGGGAAATTCCCCACCTCATTTTCCTACCGATCAATCATTCTTTATTTAGGATCACAGGACACCATCTCCAGCTCCATTCTCAGGAGTGAGGAAAGAGAGAGAGACACTTTTGGCTTCATGCAAGGAAAGCAGCAGAAGCAGCAGCAGTCTTTCTTTCTCTCCCCCAAACTCTGCCAGAAATGAGTCTTTGCCGGCGCAGCCTCTTGGAGCAGGATGCCTTGGAGCAGTTCCAAAGATTCATTTCTGGCGGAGTTTGGGGGAGAGAAAGAAAGACTTGCTGCTTTCCTTGTGTGCAGCCAAAAGCAGAAGAAGAAAGAAGCGGAAAAAAGCAGCCCGGTGCCCAGGCAAGGCATGTGGGGTGAGTGGGGCAAGTTCCCCCCTCCCCCCTTCCCCCCCTCATTACCTTGTGTTGTTCACAATGCAAGGAATGCAAGCCTTGTGTTCCTGTGGGCCATGTAGGTAACACAGCCTTGTGTTCCAGCACAGCCTGGATTAATTGCTTTGGGGGTGCTTTGAGGGTGACATTTATCTGCGGACCAGCAAAATTTTCTCACAGCCCACTGGTTGGCAACCACTCATTTAAACAGTGTGTCATCTGGGTACAAATATCTTGTGCAATAACCATTACAATTAATACATATTCATTACTATCATATTATTATTTTTACTTCATACTACTACATATGATATATCTAATTACAATAACAATTCTTAGCATATTTAATTTCTTATTCTCATGTTTACTATTTTTTGCTAGTCTTGTTAGATTTTCTAATTTCCATTTTTATTCTCCAGCCATTGATAAAATGATTCCCATATCCTATAATATTCAGTTTGTTCCTTTTCTTTAATTGCAAGTGTTAACCTGTTCATTTCTGCATATTCTAATATTTTCCTGATCACATTCTCATCTCTCGGGATCTTTTCATTTTTCCAATTTTGTGCAAATACAATTCTAGCTGCAATCAATACATGAATGATTAAGTGTAGCTTTTCCTTACTATGCATTTCAGGTATAATCCCCAACAGAAATATGTAGCTGTATTGGGACTTCTAGTTTGTTCCTCGTCGGTGTCGGTGCAGAATCCGCGATTGTGCACGGTTTCGCCCGAGCTCTCTTGCTGGAGGGTCCCAATCAGGACCGGAACCACCCTGGTGGGATGGTGAAGAAGGGGAAAATCACCTGGAGGGTTGAGGGGAGCTGCAACTCCCATCCCTGACAGGAAAATCCCTCCCAAAGGCAGCTGTGGTCTTAAAATGGCCACCACGAAGACGAAGAACATTCCGGGAAACTAAGCATTGTGCTCAAGAGAGAAGTAGTAGGCAGAGTGTGAACCAGGCAAAGGAGGTACCCTGGTATCAATCTAAAGGGCTATTTTGGAGGAAAGTGTGTGGAAGCAGCGACCAGAGAAAGTGAGAAAGAAAATGGGTTTTTAAATTTGGATTTGATTATTTTACTGGACTAATCTGGAGGAGAAATTTAAAGGAAAATACATTAAAGATACATTAAAATACAATAAAGTTTTAAAGGTTTAAAAATTAAACTGGACAGATATTGAATTGTGGGCACTTAAAGGGCATAACTAAATGCTGGAATTGAGTGTGTTGAAAAGAATAGCTAATGATTGAAATTAGCAAACTTAATAAAAACATATTCTACAAAGAAAGTTAAAAAGAAAAAGACTCAAGAGCACAACCTGATGGTACAGGAAAACTTTAATATGTTTTAAAACAAGCGTCTCGTCTTTTTGAGACTTTGGATCTTGGAACTTGAAAGAAAATAAAAGGAACTTTATTATTGTCATAGAACCACCCAGTAATTTGGGAAACAGTTGGGAGGCCAATTAGAAGATTTGGAATAAAGATTAAAGAGTATGAATTGTTGAAAATAAACTCAAAAGATATTGGCTGAAATAAGACACTGGACTCTGAATTGAATATATCTATCAAAGAAGAGGATTTCAACTATTAAGGAAGAGGAAAGAAAAAGAAAAAAGGAGAAGATATAATGGAGGAGCTACTTGTTGATATAAGACTGGACTTACAAGACATAAGATCGGATATGCAAGATACAAGGGACATGATAAAAATTGAACTTGAAATGTGTAATTATGTATTACAGAAATTAGAAATGGTGACTCAGCATACACAAGAACACAATAAACCAGACGGGGAGGAGTTCTATAAAGAAGAAGCCAACTTAGAAAAACAAAACGAACAACAATGATTCAAGCAGGGGGGGAAAGGAATTAAAATTTAAAATTAGTGGTCTGATGGGATGATAAAAGGGAGAATAGTTTGGAAAATGGTTAAAGAGAGAAGGGAAAAGCAGAAAAAGGAAGTGCAAAGGAAAAATCAAAAGAGGGAGACAGAAAAGTTTAGTAACTGGAATGAGAAAAGGAGGGAAATAAGAATGGGGAAAAAGGGAATTAAGTGAAAGAACCAGGAAATAAAAAGGAACAGGAAAAAAACAAGGATGAAAAGAAGGTGCATTGTTCAAAGAGTGAGAGATAATGGGTGAAAAAAAAGGGATAAGGAAGGGGATTCCGCAAGGTAATAGGATATATTATATAGAATATAATATATTCTATATATTATATTATATAGAATATAATATTATAAGAATATATTGAAAATAGTATTTTTAAATGTATAGATGATTCATAGAGAAAATATAATGCGGAATCTGAGAAAAATATATATATTTGTGTTTTATACTAGATAGGGAGATTGACATTAAGGAAGAATGAAGGTGGTTAGCTCGAATTATTAACTAGAGGGGACAGCTATATTTACAGATAAGGATTGATAAAATGACAAATGTGACAGAAATAATAATAATATGAGAAATGATAATAAAAAGGAGATGAGAATTTTAGATAATATTGTAAAATAAGATATGAGAGTATACTAAGAAAAATGGAAGGAGATATATTAGGATTTGGAATTGAATAAATGAACATAGAATTGTGATGAGAATTTTAGATAATATTGTAAAATAAGATATGAGAACATGAATTGGGATTGGATAAGATAAGCTTAATATTTAATAATGACAAGGATGACGCAATATGAAATTAAACAAATAAAATGAATAGGCAACTATGGTCATGTTTATATTGAGATGTGAAACCTGGAACCACACTGCTTGCCAAATGAAAATTTTTCATTTTAAAAAATAAAATGAAAACAGAGAGAAAAGTGAATAATGGAATTATTAGGTATGTTTAATTGATATGGTGGTAGGCATTTGGACAGAGTAAGGTTGAAAATAAATATTGAAGAAGTATGAATTAATATGAATATAATGCAATGAGAAATGTATGATATATTGATGCCACACTGTTAATGTATTGTTGTTATATGTAGATTGAAATAAAAAAAAATTGGAAAAAAAAAAGAAATATGTAGCTGTATCATCTTTTCCAACCATATGTGTATTTTTGTCCAATATCTTTTAGCTTCTATGCATGACCACCACATATGGTAATATGATCCAGGTGTCTGATGACATTTCCAGCATTTAGCTGATTTATCTTTAAACATCCTTGCCAGTCTTGCTGGCACAAGGTGCCATCTATAGAACATCTTATACGTATTTTCTTTATAAGCAGTTGACATTGTTAATTTGTAATTTCTCTCCCACAGTTTCTGCCATTTGCCTAATTCTATGGTATAACCAATTTTTTTTGCCTATGTTATCATTGTCTCTTTCACCTGTTCTTCTTCCATTTTAATTCCCAATAAGTAATTATACAATTTTTTATCAGTGTTTCTTCTGTTACTGTTAATAACTTGTTCAGTTCTATCAATTCTTTATAGAAACCATCTAGTTTAGCATCTTTTTCATATCTAGACTGTATTTGCACATATGAATACCAAACCATATCAATCCCTTGCTCTTTTAATTCTTGTTTAGTTTTGAGCTCACCCTTTTCATTCAAAATATCTTTGTATCTAAGAATATTTCCCACATTAATAATATTTGGATGTATAAGTTACACGGGAATGCTCTTGAAGACCACTTAGAGCAGGGGTGTCAAACTCGATTTCATTGAGGGCTGCATCAGGGTTATGTTTGATCTTGGAGGGCCAGGGATGGGGTGTGGCAGGGGGTGGGCGTGGCCATGGTGGGCGTTTGACACAGGGTCAAGATTGCATTCAAAATGAAGGGGGATTTATTTTCTGGCTCAAATAGTCTCAATTCCATAATGTAAAGATTAAAGACATGTAGAGTCTCCAGGTGCTATGGAACCTGACTCTTTTGTGTAGGAGCAGAGCATAAATGAACTGATAATGTAGAGATTAACGACACATAGAGGCCCCCCGTGCCCCGTTTTGGCTGGCAGAGTGCTGCAGGAGGCCATTCAGGCCAAAAACAGGGCATGGGGGAAGCGTGCAAGGCCCTCCCCATGTCTCATTTTGGATGGCAGAGTGCTGCAGGAGGCTGTACAGACTGAAAATGAGCCGTGCCCCATTTTAGCTGGCAGAGGCACTGTGGCCAGTCCTTTGTTATTTCCAGGCCGGCCCTGTGGGCCAGTTCTAAGCACCTCATGGGCAGGATCCAGCCTACGTACCTTGAGTTTGACACCCCTGACCTAGAGGCTACAATTAGTCCAGAATGTGGTCCCCCCCACAGTAATGTTTGCCCCTAGTTTACCTATGTAACATCCCTGTTGCACAATCTGCACTGGCTCCCAATTTTCTTCTGGGTGCAATTCTAGGTTGCTTACAAGCTCTATATGACCAGGACCTGATTATCTATGGGACTATCTCCACCTAAGGAGATCTACCCATTCTATCAGCTCAGATAGGGCAGGCATGCTCCTACTCCCTTCCCTTAAACCAGGGTCACCAATCTTTTGGACCTCGGGGATCACCAAACTCATAATTTTAAATCCCATGGACAAGAGACCCTGGGAAAATCCCAAAAAACATCTGCAGGAAAATTCCCCATCCTGTTTTCCTACCTATCAATCATTCTTTATTTGGGATTGCAGGATAACATATCCAGCTCCGTTCTCGGGGGAGAGTTTTGGCCTCATGCAAGGAAAGCAGCAGAAGCAGCAGAAGTCTTTCTTTCTCTCCCCCAAACTCTGCCAGAAATGAGTCTTTGCCGGCGCAGCCCCTTGGAGCAGGATGCCTTGCAGGGTCCCTAAGATTCATTTCTGGTGGAGTTTGGGAAAGAGAAAGAAAGACTTTTGCTGCTTTCCTTGCATGCAGCCAAAAGCAGAAGAAGCGGAAAGAAGCAACCCAGTGGCCAGGCCAGGCAAGTGGGGCAAGTTCCCCCCCTCCTTCCTTCGCCCCCCTCACTACCTCCTGTTGTTCGCAATGCCAGGGACGCAAGCCTTGTGTTTCCACAGGTCATGTGGGCAGTGCAGCCTTGTGTTCCTATGCAGCCTGGATTAATTGCTTGGGGGTGTGTGTGCTTTGGGGGTGACATTTCTCTGTGAGCCACCAAAATTTTCTTGCAGACCACCAGTGGTCCCTGGTCCACTGGTTGATGACCACTGCCTTAAACAATGCCCCCTTTTAGAATCTAGGAGGTGTGCCTTTTCCATAGTAACCTTGCCCTTTGGAATATCTTTCCCCTTGACGTTTGCCAGGCCTCTATCTTCCTAACCATCCAAAAAACATTGAAGGTCTGGCTTTTCCCTCAAATTATATGTCAGAAATGTAATATTGGTGCCAAATTTTAATATTTATGGTTTTAGTATTACATTACTTTATTATTAATATTGTTTTAATTGATGACTGGGAGCCCCTAGAGTTTAATATAAGATGGGCAGCTATATGAATATTTTAAATAAATAAACAAAACACTGTTTAAAACAACAGAAAAAGCATCAGTTTATATATGAATGCAGAACAATAGAAATAAGTCCCTGATTTACCATAACCTCTGCACTGTTAGCCTTCTTGGGTTAGGAAATGCAACTAAGAAACACAACTAAGTAAATTAATTCTACTTTATTATAACATTACATTGACATAATGTTGCAAGTCTGAAGGTACACATTTCCCTCCTGTCTAATCAATTAGGACACATCCTTCTGAAATTTCTTCTTCTGACCTTTAAGCCCTTGGAAGGTCCCCCTTCTCTTGTTTGTTTCCTAAACAGTATATCTCATTGATCTGGACATAGCCTTATCTAATTTCTTATAGGAATGCTTCCCACCCAGAATATCACTGAGCCAGGTATACTCACATATATACTGTATATGTGACCATTGTGTGACTTTATGCTTTTCTCATATCTTTATTCGGTACACACATACTTTATTCCTATGCAACCTTACAGGCTACTTCTATAGTATGTGATGCTGGCTATGATTTTTTACTCTTTTAGCTAGTCTAGTAAGTCTAGCAGAGGTTATATGTTGAAAGGGAAGAGAGATGTTCTTTGCAACCCCACTACTACACTAGTGACCTGTTCCTCGGACTATTTCTCTTCTGGAAGAATGCTAAACCTGTGACAGATTGATGGAGCAGGGGACTGCCAGGACAAAGCAGGAGGACAGATTCGTAGCTCAAAATGGATCTTTCCCTTTCATCACTGCTTACAGCACTGCTTTTAAAAGCATTTTTTTTTCTTTAAAGCCCTACATCTAATTCTAAGTATGCCTTTAATAAGATATAAACAACAGGAGCAATAATCCCTGGCTCAGGTTTCCAAATAAGTGTGATATGCTCTCTTCTCTCATTACATTCACCTGCAGTTGGTTAACCTTGGAGCACTCCTGTGCATTTCTAACCTTTAAGTGACTCTTCAGTTCTTGCTTATCTAAATTTTAGGGCTCAATCAGATAAGATGTATAATAGAGCGGAAGCGACCTCAGATGTCTTCTAGTTGAATCCCCTGCTCAGGGCAAGAGATATTATACCATAGAGGTCAAATGGTTGTCCAGTCTATTTTTTAAAATCTTCAGTGGTGAAATACCCACAACTACAGGAGACAAGCTATTCTATTGATCAATTGTTCTGTCACAAAATTGCTCCTTACTTCTAGGTTGGATCTCACTTTAACAAACTTCCACCTGTTACTTCTTGTGTGCCTTCTGAAGAAGAATAAATCATTCCGTTCTTCTCTGTGACAGCCCCTCAAGTGCTGGAAGACAGTTATCATGAGATAGGCCTCTCATACCTAGCTCCCTCAACTGTTCATCATACTATTTAGTCTCCAGAACATTTAGTCTCCATCTTTGTTACTCTCCTCTGCATATTTTCTATCAGTATCAGAATTATATGCAGTATTCCAATGTGGCCTCACTACTCCAATACAAAGCAGCATTATCATTTCTCATATCTTGATGATGCTTCTCTATTGATGCAACCCTGGTACTATACTTTTGTTTGTGTTTGGATCAGCAGAGAGCTGTATTGATATGAAAGTGGCTGTCCCTTTTACTTGCCTTTTCCCCCAATTCTAGAAATTCCCCTGGAATTTTTGGATTTGGCATGATCTAGGACTGTCATATTTTCCCAAATGAAACTATGCCAGGGAATATCTAGAAGCTTGGCATTCTGACAAATCAGTCATCAACAGGCACAACATCATGTTAACAACATGATAGACCATGCCAAGGGTCTTCAAACTTGCCAAGTTTAAAACAGTGATGGGATTCAAAAAATTTCACTACCGGTTCTGTGGGTGTGGCTTGGTGGGCATGGCATGGCATGGCTTGGTGGGTGGGCTTGGTGGGCGTGGCAGGGGAAGGATACTGTTAAATCTCCATATCCACCCCACTCCTCAGAGAAGAATACTGCAAAATCTCCATTCCCACCCGGCTCCTGGGGGAAGGTTACACTGGTTCTCTGAACTACTCAAAATTTCCGCTACCGGTTCTCCAGAACTGGTCAGAACCTGCTGACTACCACCTCTGATTTAAGACTTGTGGACTTCAACTCCCAGAATTCCTGAGCTAACATGACTGGAGGAGGAATTTTGGGAGTTGAAGTCCACAAGTCTTAAAGCTGTCAAGTTTGAAAACCCCTGGACTATGCAAAAGAGACAATCAAGCAGCCCAAAAGGGAACAAAAAGTTCAAAAGATCTCTCCATCAATAATCAGAACCCAGATTAGCATAGATTAATTCCAAGGTTAACTTCAGACCAAAATCAAGTAAACAATACCCCAATCAAGAAATTGTCAAAGAGCAGTCAATAAACAGCTTAACCAAAGAATTTCTAAGACCACTCATACAGACAAGCAAGTCACCAGAATATAAACTGACAGCAAACAGCATTCCTTACTAGCACTGATGATATTACTGGATTAGGATAATGAAATGTCTGCAAGAAAACAAGCAAACTCAGGGAGTACCAAGGACCTCTCATTTCAACTTTGAGCTACAAATATTCTTTTATTGGTACAAGTGCATATGTTTGTAATAAGAAGGGCACATTTTGGATAGAGCAGACCGTTAGTTTGAAAGATGGGTAAAAGGATCCATCTATGTTAGAACTGAACACCCATCCCACAACAGAATGAGAGGAATAAGACACCACCTACCTCCAGTTTACAACACAGCCCTTGCAGCAGTTCCGAGAAAATTCCACAACCAATTGTACCCTGATTCAGGTCATCTTGAAGACACAGATAAATCCCAAGTGACCTCAACAGTTCTCAGAGAGTGCTAACAACCAAATGACTGCACAAAGATAAAATCCTTCCATTCCCCCGACCCCACACCCTGCCATCAGAACTGATGAAGCTTCTTGGAGAAGAAGTGAAACATTTTCTGCTTCATCAAGGAAAAACCACTCCAATTGCCTTTTGAAATAAAAAGCACCTTTGAGACTTCCATTGGTTTGTTGGTTTTTACTCTGTTCCTTCATAAGAAATATCAAATAATAGGTAACAAAAAACCAAGCATCTGTTTCTAATTACTGTATATGATTTAGAGCATAAAGAATGCTATATTGAGTAGTATCTTGCTTATTTAACACATATAACTGGAAACAGATCTGATTTTTTTTTTTTTTTTTGCTGATGGGCAAAAAGAAGAAAATAATTCTTCATAGCTAGCAGAGCTACACAAATAATCAACTATCTGAAGTATTCCTGCACCCAGAACAAAATTTGTGTTGTAATTTTTCCACCTAATTTTGTATCGAAAAAGGATGAGGAAGCCAAGGGGAAAAAAATATTAACTAGGATTTCATGGCAGAAAATTTTCAAAACCACAGAATACTAAACAATGTTTATTTTTTATTTTATTTTAATATATAATCTCTGAAGCTCCTTCTTTCTCTTACTCTTTTTCAGTGGTATTGCTGGGCCTTCAATTGGAGAAGGAGATATTCAGATTACAGGTACTCCTCAACTTACAACCAGTGGTGGGATTCAAATAATTTTACAACTGGTTCTCTTCAAAGGCTTCATCTTATCTATAGTTTTGTAAAAATGTTGTTCACCATTTTTTGACTTTATTATCTGCATCTACATACTATAGATGGGGGGGGTGGGGCAATGTATTTCCCAAAGCAGCAGAAGGCAAAACAAGAAACAATGGATGGAAATTGAACAAAGAGAGAAGCAACCTAAAACTAAGGAGAAACTGCCTGACAGTGAGAACAATTAACCAGTCTCCAGAAATTCTGGGTGCTTGACCACTGGAGGTTTTTAAGAAAAGACTAGGCAGCCATTTGTCTGAAATGGTATAGGGTCCCCCTCAATGTCCCTTCTAAGTGTTATTGTTATTCTGACACCTTTCCCAGGCCCTCCACTCAGATTTTGGTCTGAGCAGGAGTTTGGACAAGAAGACCTCCAAAATCCCTTTCAACAAAATATTTTTTTTTTAGTGTCTGTTTTGTTTTTTATTCACAAAGGTGCAAACCATTTTCAGATATAGATGAGATAGAATTGCAAATAAAAAATAGATTAGATCTGGGAATAGGATTGCATTCACAATAAACTGCAGTGAAAATAGCTGATTTCATTGCAAAAGACATTAGAAAACATTTATTTACTAAAATTATTGAAAAAACTTGCAAAATATATTTGATTATTGATGAAGCCTCAACGATATCTTTCAAACCAGTTCTTATACCTTACTTAAAAGTTGAGGATTCAGTTTTCTCACCAACAATTTTCCTTGAGCTAGTTGAATGGGAAAAACAAGATGCAGAGACAATATTTTTTTCAGTTATGGAAAGTTTAAATAATGTTCGGTTTACTAAGAACTATCTAGAGAAAAAATTAGTAGGATTTTGCGCCAATGGTGCCAGTGTTATGCTTGGGAGAAAATCTAGGGTAAGCACTAGGATAGCAAAAGACTTTCCAAACATCATAATATGGCACTGCTTAAGCCATCGTCTCCAACTTGTTTTAGATGATTCTATTAGGGAAATAAAGCAAGCAAACCATTTTAAAGTATTTCTTGATAAGATATATTCTATTTTTTCATCAACCCAATAAGAACCTAATTTAACTTAATAAAATATCCGAACAACCTGAGATTGAAATTATAAAGATTGGTAGAGTTTTTGGACCAATATGAACTGCCTGTAGTTTAAGGTCAACCCTAGCTGTGTGGCGTGCTTATCCAGTGGGACATCAGTTTTTCATTCAAATAAAAAATACTCAGGTACGGCTGCCCATCTTGAAAATGCGTATTTTATCCCTGATTTGGCATTGATTATTGATATTCTAAATGAAATTTCTCTTCTTTCTAATGCACTGCAAGCAAGAAATGTAGATATCATAAAGGTTGAAAAACTTTTGATAAGATCAATTAAATCATTTGAAATGCTTATTTATAAAGGAAAAAGGTGTACACAAAAAGGTTGATGGATTAATTACTTCAGAAACCTTAAAAAATATAAATTTTACACAAAATCGTTGATTTGTTGGACTTCCTTGTGAAAGACTTTTAGAAATCATTGTAACTAATTTGAAGAAAAGGCTGATGGATTGGGAACATTTAAAAACGTAGCCAATTTCAAGACATTGGTAAATTAAAAATTTTTGGAGCCCGATTACTGGAATATTGAAGAAGTGGTGGTTCTATGGAAAGCAGCGGAAGAATAATTGGTTGCATCTGGTAAAATTTTTCATTACAAAATTAATATTAATGATTATCGAGATTTTATAGAAAATGTGTTAAAATATTCAGAGAAATATGCAATTCCTGAGAGTATTAAAAAAGCTAAAGAAATTGTCAGGACAATTGCTGTAAGTTCAGCAGAAGTGGAAAGGGGTTTTTCACAAAAAAAATATGTTCAGAGAGCAGAAGTTGCCTAACCGTTTCCAATGTAACTAACCTACTGACTATTAATCTAATTGCCCTACCTCTGCAAGAATGGGACCCTGTTCCTATAGTAAAAAAATGGTTGTGAGCCCATCACACAGCTGCTGATGCTCGTGTAAAACTAAAAACACTTGTGGTCCGTCGGTGGCCTGCGGAGCTGGCAGCAGAGTCAGACAGTGGACAGGAATATGGGCCAGTCCTGGAGTCTTGGGAGGGCTTGGATGAGGGATCTACATCTAACACAGATGGGGCGAGGGCCATCTGAGAGTTATGTGCTGACTCTGGAGCCTCCAGAATCTGACATCAGCGAGGCAGAGGAACAGGGGGAGCCTGTTCCCAGTGTGCACTTGCGCAGAGCTGCCAGAAAGCAAGAACAGTTAAGACAAAAGGGACGACTTGAGAGTAAGGCTTGGAGATGATTGGCCCCTCCCACAAGACATAAAGGAGGAGCAAAGGGACATGAGCCTTTGCAGGAAGCAACTTTGTTCATTCTGGTCAGTTTAAAATCTGAAGCTCCGTGTTCATTTTGTGCTCCATTTGGCCTTGTACAGCTAATTGGCAATTTAGTCGTTGGCAGCATTTCAAGGGAGATAAAGGTGGGTACTTATCAGCTTTATCTCGAAAGACTGTGGCAGACTTCTGCTGGACTATTCATAAACTGTTTGGGACTCATTATGGGCTGTGAATGCATATAATTCACAGCTGTTGAAATAAAACAAAAGGTTTTTGGGAACAGCGTGTGATTGTTACTGTCTTAGGAAGCCTTGGTCAGAACAAAACTGCAAGTGAGGACGCTAGTAAAAAAGCAATTTGGCAATACTTTAAATAACAGTTTTATTGTTTTTTGTAAAATATTATGTAATAGTTTTTGATTAATATTTTAAAACTTTGTTGTAACAAAATCTAGTTTTGTGTATCTTTTTATTATTTAAGCATTAAAGGCATGAAATAATAAACTACCTTTTGTTTTGATATATCTTTTTTTATACTTAAAACAGTCACTGTGGGCAAAGAAGTCATGTTGAGTTGGCTGCGCCTAGCCAGTCACATGACCACCAAGCCACACCCAGCCAGTTGCATGACCAAGCCACACCCAGCCAGTCATGTGACTACCAAGCCACGCCCAGCCAGTCAAATGACCACCAAGCCATATCCATAAATTAAGCCATGCTCACAGAACCAGTTGTTAAAAAATTTGAATCCCACCCCTGCACACTCCCCATCCCAGGTGACTCCCCTTTGTGCCCCTCCAGGTGCTGGTATGAGTCTCCTTGGTTCCAAGAAGAAAAAATGTTATTTTGGCTACATATTCCCCCAGCTATCTTTACTCCCCCTCCCTCTCTCACAGCTCCATCCAGTTCTACTGTGGCAACCCTGAAGATGCTTAAAGATGGTTCCAGGGTTGACACACTCTTGGTCATCCTGCCCCTGTTCCTACCTACCTACAAGCTGCCTAATCCTGAAAGTCTCTGGCCTGACTCTGACTGACTCTGCCCTTCCCCATTTTCCTCTGAAGCCAACAAATTCACCCCCTCAATCTCTGTCTGTTCCAGTTCCAGCTCATCTTCCCCCACAGACAGGGACAGACACTAGATTTGAAATCATTCAGGAAATATTTCAGGAATTTTAGATATAATGAACGTGTCTGGATCAAATCTCAAAAGATGTTTTAATTCCATATACTATCATTCTGCAGTTTTACATAATTCCAAATTTCTCTTACAATAATTGAGATGATTTAAAATTTAATTGGTGATTTGCCAATCCATAATATACTGTTACTAGCCATTATTTTTTCCCCAAAATAATTTAACTGTAATTTTCAAACTGGAATTATTTATTTATTTATTTGATTTGTCAATCGCTTACAAGATAATAGGTATAAGTATAAACATGAGTAAGAATACAGGAAATAGGTACAAATAAATGGGGACAAAAGGACAGGGATGGTAGGCACGATAGTACACTTATGCATGCCTCTTACAGACCTCTTAGGAATGGGATGAGGTCCCTCATTAGTTTGAGGTTAAAGGAGGGGGAGTTAGAGGATGTAACAACAGAGTCAGGTAGTGCATTCCAGGCATTGACCACTCTGTTGCTAAAGTCGTACTTTCTGCAATCGAGTTTGAAGTGGTTTACATTGAGTTTGTATCTGTTGTCTGCTCTTTATTGTTGTGGTTGAAGCTGAAGTAGTCATTGACTGGTAGGACATTGTAGCAGATAATTTTGTGTGCTTCGCTTAAGTCTAACTGTAGGTGGCGTAGTTCAAGGTTGTCCAAGCCCAAAATCTCAAGCCTGGTGATATAGGGTATTCTGTTGCGAGCAGAGAAGTGCAGTACTCTTCTAGTGAAATACTTCTGGACTCACTCGATTGTATTAATGTCCGATATGCAGTGCAGATTCCAGACTGATGAGCTGTATTCGAGTATTGGTATGGCAAAAGTTTTGTATGCTCTAGTTAGCAATTCGATATTTCCAGAGGAGAAGCTTCGTAAGATTAGATTTATAACTCTTAATGCCTTTTTGGCAATGCTGTTACAGTGAGCTCTGGCACAGGTCATTTGATATGAGAACTCCAAAGTCCTTGACAGAGTGAGGATCATCAACAAGGTCATATCCGCCTAGTTTGTATTTGGTGTACTGATTTTTTTTACCAATGTGTAGGACAGAGCATTTGTTGGTCAAGATTTGGAGTTGCCAAATGTTTGACCATTCGGAGACATAACCAAGGTCACTTAGAAGGATAGTAGCATTGTTGGTGGTGTTGAATAGTTTTACAAAATCCGCAAAGAGGATGCAGTTGCTTATAAGGTGATCACAAAGGTCATTTATATAGAGTATAAAGAGTGCTGCATTGGGGGACACCGTTGTTAACTGGAGCAGGGTTTGATATATCACTCCCTATTTTTACTATTTGTTGCCTGTTTGACAGGAACACAGTAATCCACTTATGAAGGGATCTAGAAATGCTGTAAGAGTTTAGTTTTAACAGTAGTTTGTCATGTACCACTGAATCAAAGGCTTTGCAAAAGTCTGTATAAATTGCATCTATAGCTTTACCCTGGTCAAGTAGAGTAGTCCATATGTTTTTGCAGTGTAGGAGTTGAAGATTGCAGGATAATTTTTTCCTGAAACCAAATTGTTTTTTGGAGAGTAGGTTGTTTGACTCTAAGTGGAGAGTGATGACCTGTGGCTTTCATGTGTTGGACTAGTGAGGAAGTGTGTTCCAGCTTTTTTACTGCATTTTGTGTTTTTGTGAGCAAAGAGATCCAACAGACGATCATCCCAAGAGAAAAATCTTCCAGATGCCTCAAACAATACAGCTTCCCAAAAATACACAAAGAAGGCATACCTCTCAGACCCATAGTCAGCTCCAGAGGAGCATCACTACAAAACCTAGCTAAACGCTTAGCAAAGCAGCTATAGCCCCATGCTGTAGCAGCTTCACATGTACAAAACTCATACCACTTCTTGGAAATGATCAAAGATCTACACGTGGAACAAGAAGATCTGCTTGTAAGTTTCGATGTGGTTTCACTATTCACTCAAGTCCCAATAAAAAAACTCTTGAAATCATCAAAAATAAATACCAACCAGCTAAACACCTCATGGAACTAGCAGAACACTGCTTAACCAACACATATGTCATGTACAAAGGACAAAGATACAAGCAAATTGAAGGAGCCTCTATGGGATCACCACTGTCACCCGTCATTGCAAACCTGTTCATGGAAGAATTTGAATCCAGAGCCCTGGATAATGCCACCCACAAACCCAAACTATGGTTAAGATACATCGATGACACATTTGTGATTTGGCCCCATGGAAAAGAAAACCTAAACAATTTCCTAACACACCTAAACAGCACACCCCCCAAAATCAAGTTCACCATGGAAACGGAAACAAACAAACAACTACCATTCCTAGATGTACTAATCTACAAAAAAACAGATGGCACACTAGGGCACACCATATACCAGAAGAAAACACACATCAACCGCTACCTCAATGCCCAATCCCACCACCACCCAGCACAGATAAACTCCGTGGCCAAAACACTAATCACCAGAACCAAACACCTGGCAGACAAGACACACATAAAGACTGAGCTATGCACCCTGACTAAAGTACTGACAGCTAACAGCTTCCACAAAAGCAAAATCACTGGCTTGATCCACAAAAACACACTGAGACATAATGGAGACCTAGAAGATGAACAGACCTATGGAACAGCGGTCCTGCCCTACATAAGAGGTACTACAGACAAAATCAGTAAGATACTACACAGGTATCACATCAAGACTGCCTTCAAAACAGACAGAAAAATAGCAACCATCCTAAGAAACCCCAAAGATAAAATTGACCTGGAAAACCAAGGCATATATGAAGTCCCCTGTGCATCATGCCCTGCCACATACATTGGACAGACCAATAGAAGAATAAGTACCCGCCTGGATAATGCAGTAAAAAAGCTGGAACACACTTCCTCACTAGTCCAACACGTGAAAGCCACAGGTCATAGCATCAACTTCAATGGCACCAAAACCCTAACTGCTATAGAAAACCCCAGCCACAGAATTATCAGAGAAGCAATAGAGATTGAAAAAAGACCTGAAAGCATGAATAGAAGAGATGATTCCACCAGACTGTCAATTATTTGGAGGCCTGCACTCACAAACAAAAAAATCTCCATACCCCAAGCCAGGCAAACACCTGGGCACAAACAGAACCCCCCTGATACCTCCAGCTCAAACACACCCCAACCAGGCACCCAGATGAAACCTAGCTTCCTAATAAATGATAGCCGTCCATTTACTCAGAGCAAGCTGCACTAAAAGCCTCCAATACAGGAACACAATGTTGCCAGCCAATCAAGACAAAAAAAAAAGCCGCAAAACAGACAGAAGATATTAGAAACACCAATCAAGCGGAACACAGCAAACTCCAAGACCAATAAACACAGACCAAGACTCCTAACCAATCAGGATGAAGAAGAAACCATTCTGGCACAGCAGTAGGCTAGCCCTAAATTTAAAACTGAAACGGCTGTGAAAGTCTGAGTCACAGACGAACACTATAGAGAAGCATGATGATGGCAGATGAGATTCTGCCAAAACGTTGCTACAACTTTAAAAGCACAACTATAATGACGTGGGAAAATACCCAAACAAAGCATACACACACACACACACACACACACACACACACACACACAGATATAGATATAGATATAGATATGCTCTGAATTCTGTGGTTCAAAACTTCTACCTACTTTTGTATTGCATATTTGTTTTGAACAAGGAGATTATTTATTTAACCATGAACTTAAAAGACCATAGTTAATGTGTCTGTCTAAAATCTTTAATCCTTTACCTTTAGCTTCCATTTTAACAGTCAACTGATTTCACTCACAGTATAATTTGTGATTTTAGCTTTTGCTTTTAGGAATTATTTTTTGCTTTTTAAAATTCTTTTTTCTTTTTGAATAACTAATAACTTTTTGAATAACTAATTTACTTTCCCCTCCATTCTTTCTGAGTTGAGAAGGGAATAAAGCTAAGTTCATGTAAAGAATAAAATACTTTTTTTTTTTTAAGAAGAAAGTTAAAAAATATACAGGCAATGCTGCATGTGCATGAAATTTCACCAAACTGGTATAATATATATGTCAGGTCCACTATCGTGTCATGCCATTCTGTTGGAAGGGGAGAGGATGATTTGCTGGCATTTATTGCATGCTTTCACTTTTGCTGTTACTGCTTGGGAATTAGGGAAGTGAGGGAATTGTCTTCAGAGATGGACCAGACTTCCTCCCACATAGTTCCAAGATCATCATGCCCTGAGAGTGAATTGTTATCTGCCTAGTACCTCAGCATTCTCAAAACGACCTTGCAGCATCACATTGGCTGCAGGTGGACTGGTCAAGGAGGGTAGGGTGGGTAAGCAAAAGAATTGCTTCATACTTTGCATGGGTTTTTCAGATTCTTCCTGACTTTACTGCAAGTAGTTTTTCTCAGTAAAAGTTCTTTTGATTCAACATAATGGAGTCAAGAGTTTTGCTTTCCTGAGGGACCAGCTGGAGCAGGTCCTTACATTAGGCAGAATCTGCAAAGTCAATCAACCCAGAGGGGCACACTGCCCTACTGTGGGGACTGTGCACATGATGTCAGCCCAAGGCAGGGACCAGGAGAAAGCTGGGTGCTGGAGGGAAGCATCATCCAGATCTCCCCCTAGGCTGGGCCTCTCTGAATGGATAGAAGAGGTCAGAAGCCTGAGAGACTTACTGAGACCCAGGTGATCCATTGGAATCAGAAAGAAGGAAGACTGGGAAGGAAGAACCAGAGGGGTAACCATCACTCAAGGCAGCCAAGGTGGCAGGTGGCAAGAAAGGCAACCAGAGCTGGAAGAGCTTGAGGACAAGGAGGAGGAAGGTGGAGAATCCAACTAGGCTGACCTACTGATGAACAGGTGCTGTGCCAAAGGGGGCTGCCTCCTTGGTGGAAGCTGGCCAAGAGAGAGCAAAGCACTGAAAGGCCCCACCCATTGGTGTGAAGTTTCCAAGTTTTAGGGTTAAAAGCAACCTTATGGGTCCTGTTAGACTCAGGCTGCACCAGGCGCCTGGTTAATCGAACCCTGGTTGAGAAATTGGGGATCTGCTTGAGGCAGCTAAAAGTACCTATTGCATTTCTTGCTTTGGAATCAGAAGTTTATTAATTCTAACAATTTAGCCCAGAGAAAATATAAGAAATAAGTAAAGAGTATATCAGTAATAGCGTACTTACATCAATGAACCATTGCAATGGGGTCCAAAAGACATAGCAGGTCCAAAAAGACAGCTATGGCCAAAGGGCCCTGCTCTGATGTTTATCCATACCTTTTATACTTTTCTTCCAATGTCCATCCTCATTTCATAATTTCACTTCCCTGTTCTCTTGCTGACCATAAGGTTTCAACATGTGTCCAAATACTTCTGAAACCCTTCTGCACTTGCTATACCCAGTTCCTAAATTTTCTTTGGGTTCTTTTGGTTTCCCAACAAGTACTGCATTGCATGAGCACTTATTATTGCATAATCACGAGGTTAAATATAAAACATCTATTCTGTAAGAGGAAGGAGGATCACTACTTAAATCATAATTGTGTTCTAGCATAGTAATATTAGCAACAGAGCTAAAAAATAGGGTCTGTAGTAAAAAGTAAAAAATGCCGATAACACTTAGGAAATACATCCTCTATAAAGGGCATAGGATTCACAAGAGCCCAAAGGGGAAGATTAGCATATGGGCATTGGCACACTACAAGTTGGCCATAGAAGTTGACACTTCTCGAGTTTAGGAGGCTTGTGCTTCATGGTAGCATACACAGGGTCACTAGATACCTGTCACATAGAGACATAAGTGGGTTCTCTTATGCTGAAACTTCCGTCTAGGCAAAGCAAGAAGAATGCTAAAGAAGACTGTCTAGATACTGTCGGTGTCTGTGTAAGATACTCTGGAAGCAGGTGTACTTTCAGAGATATTGAGGCTAATGCTGTTGGGCATATTGTTAGTTTGGGCCAACATTAAAGGCACTGTAGGGGATGTCAAGACACAACATTTGTTATCAGTACAATAGCAACACACAACAATAAGAGGATGACCAGCCCAGAGCATAATAATACTAAGATTTTTCCATCTAGGCCAGATAAGAGATTCCAGAATTCAGTTCCACTGAAGGGCCCATAGGGTTTATTGGGACCGTTTCGGAACTGGGTACAGCCTGCTTAATTTTTGAGATGTCTTTGAACAGGCTCTGATTCCCGTCAGGTATGAATACACAGCATGAATCACCTATTAGTTTGCACATCCCACTCTCTTTGGCCAACACATAATCAAGGACAACTCTGTTTTGCAAAACCTTTTGGCTGAATGGTTGTCAATTATTCGCCAATCACTTCCAGTCCATGGGCTGTAATATTTGCTAATGACTCATAGAGGGTGGAAAACTGTTTGCATTGGTCCCACAACATATTGATACCCAACTGGGGAAGGAGCATACTGAAAAAACTGTACTTTTCCGCCCATGACTTTTAACTGGATTTTGCAAACTCACAGGTTTCTCCAGGGGCAGTAGCCTGGAAAAATCACTCCAGAGGTAGTAACATCCCTGCCACGGGACAATGTGTGATATGCTTTCTTACCGCATATAAAATAAACCCCATCAGGGGCTACAACACCATGAAGCCACCTGGCCAGGTCCCAGACAAACAGGTCCAGAGCCATTGCTCTTGGTTCTGCATTTATAAGCCTAAGATAAGGTAGGGGGAAAAGCATTCCCATTTTTACTATACTGGCACAGAGATTAAAAGTGCACTGTTTAGTTTTCCTTGTTTGATAACAAACTGTTAGTTGGAGAATAATTGCTCCTTTAGGGGAAGGGGTGAATTCTTGAACTCAGGGCTTCTGGCCTTTGCGGCTGAACACTTGTGATCCAAACATGGATACTTGCTGCATGGATCAAAGGAGCAATCATCATCAATGAGGGGCTCACAATATTCATCGTCGTTCCCTCGGGTGTAAGAGCATGGTCTGAGGTGTGGGTTTCCATCATATTTTGTCTCTACTGCAGTAATTATCACTGTCTCATTACATTCACTATGCCCTACTAGTGCCTGTTTTGGCATTGTGGATAAATTGGCTATATAGGACTCAACACACACTCCTCCCACTTCAGTATCATGCAAGGGGAAATATTTATTTTATTTATTTATTTTTTATTTGTCAATTGCTTACAAGATAATAGGTATAAGTAAAAACATAGTTATGAACACACGGATACATATAAGAAAAATAAAAAATAAATAAAAAATAAAAAATATATATAAAAGAAACAATAGGACAGGGACGGTAGTCATTTGCTAGTTCTATGAATGGACCATGGTTGCTCATTCCAATTTTGGGACAAGGATCTAGCAAATAAAGTATCATCCCTGGATCTATCTTGGGACGGATTTTCAGAACTGCCACAGTTCACAGAAGTTGCATACAAGAATGCAGTGCACAGCAGCACCGTAATAACTGCCTTCCAAATCACTAGTGGAATGGACTTCGTAACCATGCCTGAGTTATCCAGAGTGCCTCCATCCTCAATGTCCCTAGCTGAATGGATGGACTCATTAAAACAGGGGTGGGAAAATACCAAATGTGCCCTCACCCAAGCTGCAGAAAAATACAAACATCAGGCAGACAAGCACTGATCTCCTCAAACCCCTTTTAAAGGGGGAGATCGGGTCTACCTGGCCACTAAATACATTAGACTAAAGTTGCCCACAAAGAAACTGGGTCCCAAATTCCTAGGACTGTCTCCCATAGCGAAAGTAATAAACCCAGTAACGGTGCAACTAAGTCTACCTTGCTTGTTAGGGAAAGTGTATCCAGTGTTCCATCATAGCCTATTGAAACTGGCTACTAGCTCACAGATAAAACCAAGAGATCAGCCTTCCCAAGCCAATAGTACAAGGGAAGACACATTTTGAAGTAAAGAAAATATTAGACTCTAGATTGCATAGGGGTCACTTACAATACCTAATCCATTAGAAGGGGTACCCTTTGTCTGAGGCTATTTGGGTGAAAAGCTGGGATGTAAAAGCAGATAGGTTGGTGAAGCAGTTTCACAATAAGTTCCCTGATAAGCCAAAGGGGCCATGGGTGTGTGTGTGCAAAAGAGGTGGTTAGAGAGCATTAGCCACTGATCCTTAACCTCCTGTCACTTGTCTCATTTCAGGACTCGATCCTGAACAAGCACATATTCAAATGAACAACATTTGAGCATCTGAATAAAGTCCATCTGGATGTGAACAAAAGGGCCCCAAGGAGGGGGATGGTAGCCAGGTTGAGTAGGGGTAGAAGGACTAACATTGAGTTGTTGACAAATTATGCAGTTGGAACAAAAGTGTCTGGCTAAGGCATGTACCCCTGGGGCAAACCACTCTTTGTTGATGGCAGCTGACACTTTTTCCTGGTCAGGATGGGCTGGTCCATGTTGGAGGCGAACAAGATATGGTAAGAGGGAGAGATGACAAACAGGGTGACCATCCAGGTGTTGCCACACCCTGATGGAGTTGGGAGTGCAAGCGGCGTGCAATTGGGGTGGACATCTGTGTTGAGACGAGATGGCCAAGGGAGGTAGAGTCATGAGGAGAAGAGTCCAGAACACAATTAAGCATAGAGGGAGGCAGAGGAAGAAGAGCAGCCTGTTTGGCCATAGCATCAACTAAGGAATTTCCAAGGGAGATCTCATCAGAGGAGGACTGGTGGGCAAGGCACTTCACAATGACAAACTGAGAAAGCAACTGCAGAGCATCCATCAGGCCCTTAACATTCTCAGTATTCTTGATGGGAGATCCTTGGGCAGTAAGGAAGCCGCATGGATGCCAAAGCTGACCAAAGTCATGTACCACTCCAAAAGTGTAACAACTGTTGGTGTAAATGGTGGCAAACTAACATATGCTTATCTATTTATCAATTAGTAATTATCCTGCTATTTATTCCATCAATATTATATTATGCTGTCATCCAATGGTTATATATGTCTACATTATATTTTGTATCAGTCTATTAAACTTCTATAACAAAATTATCTATTCTGTTACCTTACCATGTCTTTTTATCCAACCATTGATAAAACAAATCCCATATCATATAAAATTGCTTGTCTTCTTGTTCTCTAATTTCAAATGTCAGTTTACTCATTTCAGCACAGTCCATATTTTTTTTTTAATAACTTCCTCCTGCATAGGTATCTTGTCATTTTTCCAGTTCTTCGCAAATACAATTCTAGCTGCTGTTAAAACATTTACAATCAAATATTTCAATTCTTTATTGTATATGTCTGGTATGACTCCCAATAAAAAGATATCTGGTTTAAAGTCTATATGTTGTTTTATTATTTTTTCCAACCATGTGTGGATTTTAGTCCAATATTTCTTTGCGTCCAAACATGTCCACCACATATGGTAATATGAACCAGGTATCTGATGACATTTCTAGCATTTATCCAATTTATTCTTAAACATGCCCTGATAATTCTTAAACACCCCTGATAGGACCTGATGGTAAAGACTGCAACGACGACACCATTAAAGCCAACATCTTTAACACATTCTTCGGCTCAGTATTTGTAAACAGCAATGGATCATGCCCAGTATTTCCTAGCCGTACCACAGATAACAACAATGATCTAATACATATCGATTTTACAGAAGACAATGTTGAAAAAGCACTACGCAATCTAAAACCATCTCTATCTATTGGACCGGATGGAATATGTGCCTACTTCTTAAAAAAGCTATCCACTGCCATAGCCAAACCTCTAAGCATAATCTTTGAAAAATCTTTCAGGACCAGCTCCTTGCGTAACCTATGGTCACAAGCCACAGTCACCCCCATCTTCAAACAGGGAGACCCAAGCCTAGTTGAAAATTACAGACCAATCTCCTTATGCTGCGTCACCTGTAAAGTCATGGAATCAATTATTAACCAATCCATCATCCTCCACTTAGAGACAAACAACCTACTCTCCAATAAACAATTTGGTTTCAGAAAAAAACTATCCTGTAATCTGCAACTCTTACATTGCAAAAACATATGGACGACACAACTCGACCAGGGCAAAGCAATAGACGCCAATCTACATAGACTTCTGTAAAGCCTTTGATTCAGTGGTACACGACAAACTACTCCTAAAAATAAAATCCTATGGTATCTCTGGACAACTGCATAACTGGATAGAAGCATTCCTGGCAAACAGACAACAAATGGTCAAAATTGGGAGCGTCCTATCAAATTCTGTACCTGTCAATAGTGGTGTCCCCCAAGGCAGTGTTCTAGGACCAACTCTCTTCATACTCTACATAAATGACCTCTGTGATCATATTAAGAGCAATTGCATTCTTTCGCTGATGATGTAAAGCTGTTCAATACCACAGACAATACTGCTACCCTACAAAAAGATCTTGACTATGTATCAGAATGGTCTAACAAATGGCAACTTCAAATCTCAACAAATAAATGCTCTGTCTTACATATTGGCAAAAAAATCAGAAAATAAAATACAAGCTGAATAGTCAAGATCTTGTTGATGACCCAAGCTCTGTAAAGGACCTTGGAATACTCACCTCTAATGATCTAAGTGCTAGAGCCCACTGCAACTACATAGCCAAAAAGGCATTAAGAGTTGTTAACCTAATCCTACGTAGCTTTTTCTCTGGAAATATCACACTACTAACCAGAGCATACAAAACATTTGCTAGACCAATACTCGAATACAGTTCATCAGTCTGGAACCCACATTACGTATCTGATATTAGCACAATTGAGAAAGTCCAGAAATATTTCACAAGAAGAGTTCTCCACTCCTCTACTCGTTGTAGAATACCTTATGCCACCAGACTTGAAATTCTAGAACTAGAAAACCTTGAATTACGCCGTCTTCGGTCTGATTTAAGCATGGTATATAAAATTATACATTGCAATGTCCTACCTGTCAATGAATACTTCAGCTTCAACCATAACAACACAAGAGCACACAATAGATACAAACTCAAAGTTAACCGCACCAAACTTGATTGCAGGAAATACGACTTCAGCAATAGAGTGGTCAATGTCTGGAATACTCTACCTGACTCTGTAGTTTCTTCGCCAAACCCCAAAAACTTTAACCTTAGACTGTCTACTATTGACCTCACCCCTTTTCTAAGAGGTCTGTAGGGGCGTGCATAAGCGCACCAACGTGCCTACCATCCCTGTCCTATTGTTTCTCTTATTCTTCTTTTATTTTTCTTATATGTATCCATTTCATGTATTCACAACTATGTACACACTTATACTTATTATCTTGTAAACAATTGGCAAATCAAATAAATAAATAAAAGTAAATAAAACATTCTCGCAAGTCTCGTCGGGGGTAGGTGCCACCTGTAAAACATCTTATACAAATTTTCTTTATATGCAGTTGACATTGTCATCTTATAATTTTGAGGCCACAATTTTTGCCATTTTTCTAAATCAATCCCATATCCAAAATTCCCCCCCAAGCAATCATCGTTTCTTTGACTTGTTCCTCCTCCAAATTTAAATTCTAATAGATGTCCATAAAGTTTTTTAATTACCTTCTCATCAGTACCCATCAAACTTTCATCTAAATCAGTCAACTTATCATAAATGCCTTCTGCTTTAGAGTCTTTATCAAACCTAGATTGTATTTGCAAATATGAAAACCAATTCATTTTTACACCTTGTTCCAATCATAGATTTAAGTTCACCCTTTTCATTCAATATCTCACCATATCTAACTGTTTGTTCCTTTTTATATATTATTGGATAAGAAAAAGCTTCAATAGTTGATATCCATGTTGGATTTTTTAAGTAATATTGTCTTTTTATCTTCTCCCAGTTCAAAAACAATGCCTCTAGAATATAATGTCTTCTAAAATACCCATGTTTTAGTTCCCTTATACCAGAGAAAGGCATGCCATCCCAACAGCAAGTCATGGCCTTCTAAAGTCAATAATCTACTGTTCCTTTGTGTTATCCATTCCTTTACCCACATCAAACTTGATGCTTGGTAATATAGCTCCCAATTGGGCAAGGCAAACACTCCTCTTATTCTTGCATCTTGTAACAGTTTTAATTTTATTCTTGCTTTTTTACCCTGCCAAATATATTTCAACACAATTCTATTTAAATCTTCAAAAAAACTCTTTCCCTAGTTGAATAGGAGTTGTCTGGAATAAAAATAAAACTCTAGGCAATATATTCATCTTAATTGTAGATATTCTCCCAATCAATGATAGTTGCAGTTTTTCCCATTTTATCAAATCTGTCACAATCTGCTGTTTGAGTTTAACTTAGTTATCTTCCTTCAGTGTACTACATCTTGGCGTAATATGTATCCCTAAATACATTTAACCTTGTTCGTGACCTGTATTTTTAAAATTTCTTCCAACTCTTTCTTTCGTCTTGCTAACATAGTCTTTGTTAATATCTTTGTTTTCTCTTTATTTATTCTCAAAACTGCTACTTTTCCATATTCTTCTATTTTTTCTATTAATTTGGTGCTGTTTCCAGTGGGTCTTCTAATATAAATACTAGATCATCTGCAAAAGCTTGCAATTTATATTCCTCCTTTTTAATTTTCATTTCTTTTATTTCTTTTTCTTCTCTAATATTCCTGTTCAACACTTCCAATGTTAACACAAATAGCAGAAGCGACAATGGACAGCCTTGCCTTGTCCCTTTGCTTATATCTATGGATTCTGTTAATTGTCCATTCACCATCACCTTTGCAGTTTGTTCATGGTATATTGTTTCAATGGCTTGGATAAATTTTTTACCAAAGCCCATTTGTATCACTTGCAGTAAAATAAATCACCAACTCACATTGTCAAAGGCTTTTTGTGCATCTAGAAACATCAAGGCCATTTGCTTCTCAGGGTGTGCTTCATAATATTCCAGAGTATCCAAAATAATTCTCACATTGTCTTTGATTTGTCTCTTTGGCAGAAATCCATTTTGTTCAGTATGAATAAAATTATTTAATATCTTTTTAGTCTTTCTGCCAAAATTGAAGCAAAGATTTTATAGTCTGAGTTCAATAAAGATATAGGTCTATAATTTTTAACTTGCTGCAGGTCTGTACCTTCCTTTGGTATAAGTGTAATGTATGCTTTGACCATGTTTTTGGTATTCTTTTCTTCAACATAACTTCATTTATAACTTCTACAAGATGAAGATTCAATATTTCCTGAAAAGTCTTGTAAAATTCCGCTGGCAAACCAACTGGACCTGGTGCTTTCCCAACATTCTGTTTTTTTAAGGCTTCTGTTAATTCCATCATTGTTATATTTCCTTCTCACATTGTTTCATTGTTTAGGTATCTGAGGTAGGTTCACTTTCTGTAGATATTGCTTATTTTTCTTCTTGAATATTCTCTTGAAAGTACAATTTTCCGTAGTAATCTTGCATAATTTTTTTTCTTCTCCTCATTTCCATAGCAAACCTGTCCTTCTTTATTTATTAATTGACTAATCCTTCTTGCTTCTCTTTCCTTTCTCAGTTTATAAGCTAGCCATCTGCCTGGTTTGTTTGTATCTTCAAAGTAATTCTGTTTGGCATTTTTATTTTTTTGTGCTAATTCTTCTTTTTTCATTAGTCCCATTTTATGTTTAATTATATCCATTTTATTTTTAATATCTTTTTTGTGGGGACTTTTGTAAATCTTTTTCAAATCTTTTATAGTCATCCTCTAATGTCTTAAATGTCTTTTTCTGTTTTCTGTTTCTTCTCCTAGTATAATCTATTATCAAGCCTCTTGTGTAGGCCTTCATCATATCCCAGAGATTCTGTATTTTCTTTGAAGAAGAAAACAAATTCTTTCTCTATTTTCTGTTTAAAGTCTTTTTCTTTTAATATCATATTATTTAAAGTCCATCTAGATCTCCTCTTGTATCCTTTCCAAATAACTGACACTGGATTATGATCTGCCTAAGTGTTTGTTTCTATTTCAATCTGTCGTACATTAGTCAATAATTCTGCTGACATCCATATTATGTCTATTCTAGACCAGGATGTATGCCTGTTTGAATAAAAAAGTATATTGCTTACTTTCCGCATTTCTCTTTCTCCATGCATCTTTTAAATTAAATTTTTCTATTATTCGAAGGAAGGATTTTGGTAGTATCTTTCTAACTTTCTTTGTTGTTTTCTGTGTTTTATAATCAAACCGGTTAATAATTATTCCATTAAAATTTCCCATCATACAAATATTAACATAGTCCAATTCAATTATTTTTATATGTAATTTTCTGTAGAATTCTTCTTGTTTATCATTCAGGGCATAAATTGCAATTAGAAGTGTTTTAGCGCTGTTATCCGTTCCACCATCAGAATCCTTCCATCATCATCTGTGTAGTTTAGTTCTGCCAAAATTGTTTCTTTAATATATAATACCACACCTCTTTTTTTGGATTGTGCCAGCGACATAAATAATTTCCCTAGTTTTCCTTGTTTCTTATCTCTTTTATATATTCATGTTGTTTTTTAATATGTACCTCTTGTAAGCAGATTATGTCAAATTTTAATTTTTCTAATTTGTGAAATACTTTCCTTCTTTGAGTAGCCAAATTAAGTCCAGTAATGTTAATTGAAATCAATTTTCTTTCATCCATGTTAAACTTTATAAGAGGGTTTTATTGCTCTAGTAGATCTCAATTCTCGTTGTTCTCTGGGTTCACCGCCTACTGCACCTTCTTCTATTTCTTTTTCAATTACTGCTATACACTCCTCTTGAAATTCAATTAGTGACTCTTCCTTTCTTTCTTCTTCCTCCTTTCCTCTAAAGTATTCTAAGTAGAATAGCTCAGCTTTTTCAACTGTGCCAATTCTGTGTCTTTGTTCCTGCCAAGTGAACAAGAGGCCTTCTGGCATCAACCGTCTGTAGTTTACTCCTCTTTTAAGTAACTCTTTAGTCAAGAATAAATATTCTCTTCTCATCTCTCTTACTCTTCTTGGTATCTGTTTCAGTACCACAATTTCTTTGTCTTTATATTTTAGTGTTTTATCTCTCACCACCTGGAGTATCTGTGTCTTAATAATCTTCTTAGTAAATCTAATGTGAACTTCTCTTGGTAGTCTATTCCTTGTTGCATATCTTGTATAGACACAAAACACTTCATCCATCCCATCCATCATCTTTTCTTTGGTTATTTCCAGTGCTTCTGCCAATATTTCTGCCATTTTTTCAGCAAGGTTTTCACCTTTTCCTTCTTCTATATTTTGAAATCTTAGATAAAATTCTGATTTATCTATTTCCCATCCTAATGGTTCACATCTGCCCTTCTCAACATCGCTCAACCAAATATCAATGTCTCCAATTTTCTTATCTCTTTGTATATCTTCTTCTTCAATTTTTAAAAATCTGTCTTCATATTTCATCATCAACTGTTGAATATTTTCCACTTTTTCATCTGTCTTTTCAATTTTTTGCTCAATCTTCTGCATTCCTTGCATAATCATCTGTAATGTCATTTCCTTCTCTTTCTCTTTTTCCTGTTGTAATATTGCCTGTATAGATCGTTGTCCTCCAGATGGTGAGAGGGTTGGTATCGAAGAAGCTGGAGCTGTTGTCTTTCTACTCATCTTATAATGCTTATCTGTAAAGAAAGAGAGAGAGAGAGAGAAAAAGAAAAAAGAGGGAAAAAGAAAAAAAAGGGGGAAAAAAGACGAAGGCAAACAGTTGCGTCTCCAAAGGAAAAAAGGAAAAAGAAAGTCTTCAGGCACTTGTATACCTTAATCCAATTAGTTACAATGTATACCTTAATCCAATTAGTTACAAATGTAAAAAGTAAAAAATCAACGATAAAAAAGGGAAAAAAGAGAAAGAGAAATATTCTATATGTTCCTCTTAATGAACAAAAAGAAAACAAAAATAAAAGATTTACATTCTGGTTCCTGGTTTAAAAAGTCAAAATGCAATTAAAGAGAAAAGAAAGTCCAACTAGTTGCGGGGGGTGGGGGTTGAAAGGGAGGCAAAAGGTAAAAAGCAATTCTAATATAAAACAAGCCTCTGCCACCAAATATCCAAGGCTCTTTGATAAATCAGATCGGCGTTTTTCAAGGTCACTTCAATCTTCTTTCTTTCAACTTCAACTCCAGACTCCAGCTATCTGTTCACAAATGAGCACCTGAATAAACAAACTGCCATGCTCATCTCTATCTTTTCCAATACAAAGCTCAGAGGCCTTGACTGTAACATAAACTAGTGAAAGAAAAAAGAAACAATGTAACCAAGCCTCTGGGCGGCAGTGCTACTTACTTTCCTTCACTTTCACTTCCCTCTCCTCAATCTACAGCCAGGAACTAAAAGAAAAAAAGTAAAATCTCTCCCCGCCTTTTTAAAGGGAGAAAAATAAACCTTAAATCAAGCAGAAGAGTCTTAATCAACAAAGAATTTTCAAAAGGATTCTTAAAAATAGGAGAAAGAAATACAAACAGAAATAAAAAGATTAAAAAGTACCAGTCCAGCTTAAACAGCTTTGCCAAGTTCAAAATTCCAATAAAAAGGGAAAAAAAGAAAAAAAAAACTTTCACTTTGACAATTAATCATGCCGCTTAAATTGTTTTCTCTTCACTTTTAGTCCACTTTAATTTTTTCAGAGTTTAATTTTTTAAAATTTTTTCTCTCCAAGAAATAATAAGTAAAAGTTCATCTCACCAAACTGACACACTTTCTTCCAATCTCTTCCGTTCTGGAGCTGTCCCAACTTCAGCAGCTTGGAAGCCTACCTCTCTGCTGCCAGCAAAAAGGGCTTTCCCTGGATCAACCAGTGACTTTGCGATGTCCCTGGGATCAACAGGATGTGCCCTTGTCAATCACCGTCTCTACGGGACTGTTTAAGTCCATGGGGATCCACCAGCAGCTGAGATATCGATGGCGATCTTGGAGGATCAAGATCACCCGTCCTACTGCCGCGATGCCAGCTCCGCCCTCCTCCCCAATTCCGCAACTTGTGGGAATGAACCCCAGACAGGGGACCTGACAATAGGAGTGCAAAAGGGGAACAAATAGCAAAACCAGTGACCAAGATGCCATCAGGGGAACAAAAGCAGGAGCTGTCAGTAAACAGAAGCAAATCAGAGTTAAATAAGGGAACGTCAGTAAGGTCCTGGCAAGGTTTAGAAAGCAGAGAGCAAAGGAACTCACAATCATGAGGTTATCCATCGGACGGGAGTAGTGAGGCAGGATTGAATGAGGGACAGCGCCCCAACAAAATATGCAGGGATGAAAGAAGCAAAACCTCATATTTAGTGAAGTGGGAGGCAGATAGAAATTTGGTCCTGATACAAGACAATAAGGCAGAAAACGAGTGGGGGACAGCAACCACCAAAGTATGGCCAAGGACCAGGTCAGCTGACCATTCTACAAGGAAAGCAGTGGCAGCAACAGCATGCAAACAAGGAGGGAGGTCAGAACCAACGGGGTCTAAAGCAGTAGAGAAATAGGCAATAGGCCTTTGTGCAGAGCAATAAAGTTGAGTGAGAATGCCAAGGGCAAAGGATGCTCTCTCATGACAGTAAATAATAAATGGCTTCAAATAATCAGGGAGGCCTAGTGCTGGGGCACAGGTCAGGACATACTTAAACTGCTGGAAAGACGATTCAGCAGTGGAAGACCAAGGAAGGGGCTCAGGAACATCATGGAGGGTAAAGTCATAGAGAAGGCGAGCAAGGGGAGCATAGGCAGGAATCCATTGGAAATAGAAGTCAGCCATGCCAAGGAAAGAACACATGGCCCTCTGAGTAGTAGGCCTAGGGCATTGAAGAATGGCTGAACATGAGAAGGTAATATAGAGCGGGAGCCATGGGAGAGGATCACCCCTAAATAAGTAATATGGGAAAGGTAGAGCTGTAATTTAGACTAAGGCTTTGAAGCAAGACTAAGGAATCAGTTAAGCTAGCATCCAGTGTATCAGAAGTGAGCAGAAGATCATCCATGTATTCTATGAGGACAGACTTCACAGGGAAGGCAATATCAGCCTTCCCCATGTTCCAGGATTTGAGAAAAATAGGGGGATTCCCAGTAACCTTGAGGGAGACAACGCCAAGTTAGTTGCAGGCCCTCATACTGAAAAGCAAACAAAAATTGAAAGTCAGGTGAATAGGGATAGAAAAGAAAGCAGAGGCCTGTTCTGACCTAGGCTTCCCCAACAGCACGAAGCTGAGTCCTCATCCCAATAAACCCCTTTTATTTAATTTACAATAAAGTTCCTCTCCAACAAAGTCCCAGTCAACAGTCTTTCAAGATAGTTCCCAATTACAGACCTTTATCAGGCTTGGAGCATGGTCAGGCTGATATCTTTCAGATGCTGCAATACTTGGCAAGCATGCCAGAATGAACTAATTGTCTCTTGCAAAGTCCCACTCCCCTTTCGCTCTTCTTTTATACTCTAGGGGAGGGGCCATTCACCAGTCACCTGTGGCTTTACTCCCAAGTTGGCCCTTGCTCCTCAGTTGTTCCCTTCTTCTGGCAACTCTGTGCACGTGCACATTGGAAACAGGCTCTAGCTGTTCTTCTGTCTCACTGATGTTCGACTCCAAAGGTAGCAGATAACTGTCAGACAGCCCTGGCCTCATCTTTGCCTCCGACGCAGAGCACTCGTTAGAGCCTTCCCCAGACTCCAGGATTGGCCCGTGTTCCTCCCCAACCTCCTCATTGTTTGAATCTGCTGCCAGCTCTTCTGGCTGCTGTCAGGCCACAACAAGGACAGGTCCACTATGATGAAGTAGCGGGCCGTACCGGGGATGGAAGAAAGAATGGTAGTGGGATTGGGGACAGTAGGATAGAAGGGAATAACCACGTGTTTTACCTTGCACAAGTCTTGCATGAATCTCAATTTGCCAGAAGGCTTTTCCTGGGTGAGTAAGATGGGGATATTGCAAGGATTTTGGGTAGAGATCAGAATGGCATGCGCACACAATTGTGCAAGTCGCGCGATCCCATCTCTGCAGCCATGCCCAACAAGCCACACCCATAGAACCAGTGGTGGGAACTTTTGAATCCCACCATGGAAGAGATGGTTCTAGAGAGAGAGATAAAGAGCCAAATAAGTATCATACAAGGAGAGCATAATTGCCAAGGATTCATATTGTAAGCAAGACAACACCAATCAGAGGAAAGGAGAAGGCCACACACATTATAAATGATAAATGCTATACTGGACCACAGGCCAATGTAGAAGCCTTCCTTATTTACAGAAAGGTGGTCAGGCTCAAATGCTTGTGTTGGCGTAAGTGCTTATGGTTACATCAACATCCCACAGCCACTCGTCCATTCCAATCTTTCAAAGAATGAAAAAAGATTGAAATCAAAGATTGCAATCCATGCTCATCCATGTTCTCTTTGTTTTTTTTTCTCAGACACTTCGCCCATTTCTGGCCATCTTCCTAATGGAAGAACAAAACTGCAGTGCTGGGCTACCACACTTGCATAGGACCCAGTGGCCTGTCACAGTTATTTGTCAATCATACACCATTCACATCCTATTGGCCCTTTGGTCAGGATGGTCCCTACCTGCCATGAAGTATTAAAATACAAAAACAGTATATGAAATTTAAAAAATCAGAAAGAAGCAAGGATGATAAAACATTGTTAGAATTAATTGATGTACATTCATTTTACAGAATGTATTACTATATTAAACTTGTTGTTTGTACCCCATTTTTTTAAAAAAAATACTCTAAAATTAAAATTTAAAAACAGTGAACCTATTTAATAACAGTGAAACCATTGTGCAATTAATACAGGGCAAAAATAATTTCTCAAATAAAACACTGAAATTTTCATTTGTGCTTGAGATTTGCATATCAACTTGTCATTATACATTTGTTAATCTCCCACACACATTTAAGTTGGATGTAGCTACTTTTTAAGCTAAAGCCTTTTGAAGTCAGTGTCCCCAAAAACAAGAAAAGTCAAGGCAAGTGCTGTAGTGTAACTGCAACTGAAAAATAATTTCATTTAAATTAATTGGCATTAACTTAAAATTATTGCTCCTCAAGTATTTAATACTAAATCCACCAAATTTTGGAGGAGCTCTGGAGCCTACAAAACTTTGAGTACTCAAGCTGGGCACAGTGTGATTTTAGCAGCTGATTAATTTTAGCAGCTGATTAATTTAGCAGCTGTCTAATCAGTATTAGACAGAATCTCTGACTTCAAACTTTCTTTACAGACATCTTAGAAAACATACCCCTGTCTTATGGGCCTTGTTATCCGCAGATTTAAAAGGTCTCCCAATGTGGTGATTTTCAGATGTGTTGCTCCAAGCCATGGAAACATAGGAGTTATGATTTCAGTCACTGGCTAATCTAGCCACTAGTCTAACATAATACAAGTATGCTTGGTACCAATTGTATCAGTGGTGGAATTCAAATTTTTTTACTACCGGTTTTGTGGGCGTGGCTTGGTGGACGTGGCAGGGGAAGGATACTGCAAAATCTCCATTCCCATTCCACTCCAGGGGAAATATACTGTAAAATTTCCATTCCCTCCCCACTCCTGGGGGAAGGATACTGCAAAATTCCATTCCCACTCCACCCCACTAACCCGCTTTCCAGCTCCGTTCTCCTGTGCAGGGTAACAAAAGAAGACCCAGCCAATCAGCTGGGACTCAGGAGGCTGAGAATAGATGAGGGAGGGACCAGTCAAAGGTGGTATTTGCCAGTTCTCCGAACTACTCAAAATTTCCACTATCGGTTCTCCAGAACTGGTCAGAACCTGTTGAATACCACCTCTGAATTGCATATATGACTTGCTACATTGGTGGACTGAATTTGAAGAAAATCTTGAAAGAGTTAAATGAGCTTAATTTTGATCTGTTTAGATTCCATGTAGAAAAACAAGGAAATGGAATTTTGTGTGTCTTTTGAAAAGCAGAAGAGGGCATTGGGTAACTTAAACAATGATCATGGGAAAAAGAGATAAAAGCAAATCTCTTTGGGATTTCAGTGAACTTTGGATAGCAAAGTAGCACTGTTGACCACCGTAGACTGCATGTTGATATTAGAATGAAATGTTTTAAAATAACAGCTGTGACTGTGGAAAAATAGCCAAACACAATATTTGATATAAAATTGTTCTTAAGTTGAAAAGTTTCTAAAAGTAGCTTATAACAGGTCAATGAAATATACACTTGTAATTTGGATATAATATATATTTTCAGGCAAGGGAGAGGTTAACTCAATAATCGTAAGTATTAAAGAAGGAAGAATGCTACTCATCTGTGTTACTATATTCTGATTTTCTCCCCTGAGATCTCAAGGAGATACACATTCAGAACTTTAATCCTCATAACTGTAGCCTTGTGAAATAGGTGGGATGGTAAAAGATTGATGTCATCCAGTGGGCTTCATAGAGTTTCTTTGGCTCAAGGCAAGCCCAGCATTTCAATCTTTATAACCTGGTTCATTGAAGAAACCTGCTCATTTTCTTTGGGCTTTTCTAATTTGCTCTACTCTGGCAGACCTTGGGAAAGCCTCCCAAGCACCTTACCTTTTCCCAGATTCTCGAGGCTGGTCTTTGATTGAACAAGTTGTTACATGGATATGGTTGCATCAGTTGTGGGATTAAAAAAAAAATACTACCGGTTCTGTGGACATAGCTTGGTGGGCATGGTGTGGCTTGGTGGGCATGGCAGGGGAAGGATACTGCAAAATCTCCATTCCCTCCCCACCCCACTAACCTGCTTTCCAGCTCTGTTTTCCTGTGCAGAGCAATAAAAGAGGCTGGGACTTGGGAGGCAGAGAATAGGTGGGGGCGGGGCCAGTCAGAGGTGGTATTTGCCAGTTCTCCAAACTACTCAAAATTTCCTCTACCAGTTCTCCAGAACTGGTCAGAACCTGCTGAATACCACCTCTGCATTGCATGCTCCAAAATATTTATTTGTCTTCAAATCTTAAAGGCTGTACCACCTTAATAGATATGTTGCCTATAAAGAAATACCTCAGGTAATTATACTGTAAAGTCAGAAGAATAAATCATACCAGGTCATATTCTTTTTCAATTGTGTATAGTAATATATTTCAGAATGTATTATTTTTAGGAGATATAAATTGTATTTGTTATCACCTTATTAATTTAGATTACATTGCCCTGAAACTGGTACTTTTGTTATTTTCTTTTACTTTGTTTTAAAGGCAAAATAAAGAAAAATAGAAAATAATTTTAAATTTCCATAGAACTAATAAACAATAACATTTTTATTATGTAGAAAAATTAATATAATTTTATTTAAAGTTTTAAAAACAAGGGTACAAATACAAACTAAAATAGAATAAGTAAGAAAAAAGAAAGTATCTCTCACATTCTGGTGAGAGAGAAGTTCCCTGAGGATGGGCTCCAGCATGAGTCCAAAAGCTTGGAAGATCCCTATTAGGATGCTGCCATTCCTGCAGAGAGGGCCTAGATGCCAGTTTACAACCTTTCCTTGCTCTGGTCTTGCTTTTACTTTGATGTACCTTCCTGGGAATGGGAGCGGGGAGGGAATAACCTGGAGCAATCTTTTTTGTCTCAGCTCCGAGGGAACGAGTAAACGCTGCCTGAGAATAGCTTCTTATTTTATTCCCATAACAAACTTGCACCTGTGGATTGGCTCACCTTTGGACTGGACAGAGGGGAGAGGTTTCTACAACCTTTAACCTAATGATTTTGAGTGGGGATTTCAGATCCTGTCTTGCTTTTCTTGCTATCACTATCTCCAAATAAAAGTTCATTTTGAAATGACGCTGGTTTCAAAAATTCTGCTTTCTTGAGAAGGGAGGAGAGGCAAGTCCTTACGCTAAACCTCTGGTGCCGGTGACTGACCCAGATTCGATCCTGCAACATTATTCTGAGACATTGTATCTTCAACCTGCAATGTTATATATGTTCTGGTTTCAGTTAGGTGAGGCTCAGTTTTGTGAATGGAAAGAATGGCAGGAGTCAAAAATGAATACAGCTATAACACTATGCGGTGCTCATGTTGAATGTTGTATTGTTTATTTTCATAATCATGTCCAGAACATCATTTGGTGTATGGATTGGTTTAAGGTCAAATTGGTGGGATGAAGATAAGTTAAATTCTGATGGAACTATGGAAGAGTATCAGGGGTGGGATTCAAAAATCCCAGTAACAGGTTTGCTACCCAGTTGCTGGCTGGGTGTGGCCATGGTGGGCGTGGCCTACTGGAACTTCTGGGAGAGCCATTTTTCATCTTCCCAAGGGTCCAGAGGCTTCCCTCAGGCCTCTGGGGGGGCAAAAACAGCCTTCCCTGGGCTCTGGAGGCCATCGGGAAGCCAGAAACAAGGTCCGTTTCTGGATTTCTGGTACTTCTGAAAGGCCCATTTCCTCCCCCCTCCCAGAACCTCCACATGGACCCAGCACTCACCTGCATCGAAAATGGGCTGCCTGGAAACTCCTGGGATGGGAGGGCCAGGATAGGCGGGGCCAGCCGGTCGATTCAAATACCGGTTCGGTGAACCAGATGCAAATTTAATATCCAGTTCACCCGAACCAGTCCGAACCAGTAGAATCCCACCCCTGAACAGTATCTATCTATAGGCCAGTTGCTAAATATATTAATACATTTTGGTAGAGGGTCTGAGTAACAGGAATAGAAGAATAATTGGTCTAAGTCAACCAAAAAGTTAACGACATACTATGAGGCTGTACCATTGGTGGGAAAATGTTTGTTCCGCAAATTGAAGCAATTGTGGAGAAATTACTGTGGCAGAGGTTGGTGACCTGCTGTGTTCTACAGATATTCCTTTTGATCCATCTTTATGAAGAATGTAGAAACTGAGGTTCTGAAGTTATTTCAGAAAATAACTTTTTTTTTGTTTCATGAGGAATAAGAATGAGGAAATATCAAAACTAAAACAGTTTTTATGAAAAAAAATATTTTATGTATATTATTGTGGGCTGTCTGCTAAAATAAAGCTAGGTTATGGCATACACTTGAAAGAAAACTGGGTGGCCTGTAATTGTGGAGTCTGTCTGTCAAGAACAAAGAATGCTTATTCATAGGGAATATGCATGTGTAAAACTTGTAACAATTCTGGGTGGTTAGAAAGCTGATAAAAGTAACAAAGAGTTAGGCATCCTGCATAGCTCAGCTAAAAGTTAGGAATAGGGATGGCCTGGAGCAAATAGAATGTGTATTACATAACGCTAATGGTGCATTCATTAGCCAAGGCTTCCAAATAGGGATGGCTAGAGACTAATAGGATAATTGTTAGATCATCACCAAAATGTTTATTAGATGATTTGCTTTATATATCCCACCTTATTCTGCCTTCTGCTTTAGTCAAATTGTATAAAGCTCTCTTAATCCTTTGCTCTGGGTCCTGGCATTTTGCTGGCTGGGACCCCTTTTGCTGAAGCACTTCAATAAAAGGAAACAAAACTTGAACCTCATGTCTGGTGTTCTTCATTGGTTTTGGCACTAAGCTCAGACCAGAATTGGGGACAAAAGAAGCTCCATAACTTCTTTTGATAGATAAAAAAGACAATAAATAACCCAATAAATAACATCTTACCCCTGTTTTGTACTTATTTCTTTTTTTTCCTATTTATATTTTCCTAAAATAAAGTAAAAAAAAAACCCTTCCTTATTGGCTGTAATTAAAAGAGCTGGGCTAATGGAAAATTATTGTAGAAAGTAAATGGATATTTTATTGAATTTTATTCAAAAATCTGCCCACAAATTTAGGGAAACTTTATTCTACTGTTCATAAAGACATTGAAGGTAGCCTTAAAAGTGCTTTTAAGGCTTATTACACCATCAATTTGGAAAAGAAAACTACTTTAATTTATGCATTACTTCAGTGATTTCTACTATGTTTCCTGCAGCAGTTAAAATGGTAAATAATTAGAATTAAAAATAAGTAATGAAAGAATGAAAATACTGTTTATGATGCATTAATTTTATTTTTCCTTTGTCTTTTCTAAAGTTACGAGCAATTCTGTCTCAGTTTCTTAAGCATAAACCAACCCTGTATTTTAGATTAAGATTTGGACCAAGAATATTATTTATAAATTTAAAAATCTGAAGATGAAATAATAAATAGCTAGTGAACTAATAATAAAACTGTGTCTGATTAAAAGGATTCTGGAGAGTATGAAGGACTGCATTACATCAAGGAAATCAAGTTCTCTGCCTCAGCCATGAACCATGGACCTTAGTGGCTCTGGTACGTATTATGGTTTAAGGATTGTGAAGTTTTCTCCACAGCTTCCTGAGGGTAATAGTTTTAGAATGTCTTGGGGGCAGCACCTTTTCATTTTGCTCTGAAACCATGCGCACATGATAAGCAAGATCAGAGGTGACTAAACCATCTCAGTGAAATCAGCCCCTCTTTTTCTATGACAAAGGCAGAAAAGCTGCAGTCTGTGGGCCATATTCAGCTTCCCCAACTCTAGCTGCAAGTTCCAGCACAATACTTAAGGCGTCTAAAATGCATGGACTATGTTTCTGTTTTTCTTCCTGGAGAGGTTGATGAATTTTAGGGGCAAAACAATTACTTAAAACTATGCAGCCTTTAAAACCTCGGCTATTTTTTTTTTCTGAAAATAAATTCCTCCTCCAAATAAAGAAGTCTAAAAATTTCCACTGTAGAAAGTCAGCACCCACCTACCCTCCTACAGAATGAAATATTTTAGGAGGTATTAAAAAGGCAGGATAGAATATTTCCCCTAAAGGAGGAAAAAAATATTTCCCCTAAAGCAGTGATCCCCAACCTTTTTTACGCCGCGGCCCGGTATCCCCAACCTTTTTTATGGCGCGGCCCGGTACTGGCATTAGCTGGGCGCCGCCATCTTTTTTTGATGAAAAAGTGCTTCCGATGACCTCACCGGAGCTTTTTCATCAAAATGTCGGCGCTCAGCACTTCGATGAGCTTTTCCGGGTAGAAATGGCTTTCTACCGGAAAAGCTCACAAGCGCTGGCGCCGACATCTTTTTGATGAAAATGTGCTTCCGGTGAGCTTTCTACCTGGAAAAGCTCACTGGAAGCGCTGGCGCCGCCATCTTTTTGATGAAACGTGCTTCCGGTGAGCTTTCTACCCGGAAAAGCTCACCGGAAGCACTTTTTCATCAAAAAAAGATGGCGGCGCCCAGCAAGCCAGCGGCCCGGTAGGACTTGTTCCACGGACCGGTACCGGTCCGCGGACCGGTGGTTGGGGACCCCTGCCCTAAAGGAGAAATGGGGGGGAATCTTAAGGGAGGCAGAAATCAGCCCCAGTCTCCCTGCCTCAAGCAGAAACTGAAGAGGCCAGCTTTTAGAAATGCAGATTTTCATCTCTTCATAGTGATCTAGCTTTCCTGGAAATTTAAATCTTTAAACATTTTCTGTAAAAGACAAAACTATTATAGGCACTTTAAAGGTATTCTTAAAGACATGTCACTTAAAGTCCTTTGTACCAATTTCTATAAAATCCGGCATTCTTCTTTCACACGTAATATTAAGACTACCCTGTAAATTTCACCCTATTAATAATAATAATATACCTGTTTTTTCCCATTCTACATATGATGATGGAAGCAATCTGAACCAAGGAATTGTGAATTTTAGCCCTGCCTTATGAACAAAGCCAGCTGGGTGATCTTGGGCCAGTCATTCTCTTGCAGCTCAAGGAAAAAAGTAGAAAGCAAGCAAATCAATTCTGAGATCTTATTAAGAAAAATGTGGGCACTAGGCCAGGAATCAGATCCTGACTCAAAGGTACCTCCCCCCAAACTGGAAAACCTCATTAGTTTATATTATTTTATAATGTACATTTGTTATTACAAAATGTATGGCACATATATACATGTTATATGTTATATGTTATGTTGCATATTATTTTAAGATCAAATAATTAGCAGAAAAATCCATTAATAAGGAAATGAGTATGTTTCTTAATTTGTTCTGAAATATAATTCCTATCAACTCAGTAACGAGAAATTAACTGGTTACTTATAGCAATAGCACTTAGACTTATATACCATTTCACAGTGCTTTTACAGCTCTCTCTAAGCGGTTTACAGGGTCAGCATGTTGCCCCCAACAATCTAGTCTTCATTTTACTGACCTTGGAAGGAAGGAAGGCTGGTGTGATTTGAACTGCCAAATTGCAGGCAGCTGGCAGTCAGCAGAAGTAGTCTGAAGTACTGCATTCTTACCACTGCGCCACCATGGCTCTTATATTCTACTCACGTCTTCATGATTGTTATTATTCCAGACAAAGTCAAAATAAAAAAATCAGAATTTTATTTTTAATTAAGAATTGACAGTGGATAGGAAACTGCTGTTTAATTCATCTTGAGAATATATCTACATGGAAGAATTTAGTGATAAAGCCTCAATATTTATTTTCTTTCTCACAATTGAATATGATTATATTTTTTTGTCTCTTAAATTGCTTCCAGGTTGCACATACCAACAAAAATAACATTCCTAGCCAGCTTCCTAGCTTAGTCACAGGAATACTTTCAGATGTCATAAAAAGATAATGACAATGTTGGCCTAATTGCTACAAGACAACACAAGTAGCAATGAGAGTCAGCTACAGGAGAATGCACATATAATACTCTAGCAATACATACAGATCAGCATTCTATATTATTTTTCATGCAGGACAATTCATATATATTCAAATTTATAACCTTTATGTTATAGCTTACTATGTTAACTGCAGTAGGCCTTCCTTTCTTCCTTCCTTTCTTCCTCCTTCCTTCCTTATTTTAATTACTGTTAGTTTCTCATTATTTCATTTTAATTTCTCTCTATTTCACATTATGCTTAAAACAATTTCACCCTAGTTCTATACCAATTTGTGATTTAAAAATATTTTATTTACTCATATCAATCTATATCTATATATATAATACCACTCATGCATCGTCGCAAAATCTCCAGAACCGTAAAGCCTACAAACTTGAAATTTGGCACGTATGTTTCTCTTGGCTTCTAGGTGCTCACTAAGAAAGGATTTTTTGAAATGACCGTCAGAGCATTAGTATTTCCTATATTATTATTAACACGCTCTGATGCTAAGGAGTTCTACTCCCCCTCCCCAGCTGAAAAAAAAACTGTTCCACAAGCAGAGGAGAGGAGTTTCAATTTCAGTTTTAGTTTCACAGCACCAAGCAGCTTTAGTACAGAACAATTGAACTGAGCCACGCCCAGACTCCTTGCTATCTCTTCTTGCTCACATAGCAAATACTGTTTTACTTTCAAAATAGCCCTCAACTCTCATACACTGACAGGATGCTAGGCAGAAGAATACTGATGGATGCTGGTAGGCAGAGGCAGATTTCTTTCCCCTTATTTTCCTCCCCAAAAACTAAGCCCGACCACATAGTTTTGTAGTGAAGCATTGTTATTGAGCTAGTTTTTTATATTTTACCTTTCAATGACTTCCTGAAATGATTTACACTTAATAAGAGAATCATAAATAAAATACAATAAGTCTTAAGAAGCTATGATCCTGCTACAAAGCAGATGGTTATAACAGCCCTGGAAGCTGGAATAATTGAGGAGGGGCTTCTATAGTGGTCGTCACTTGCTGTCCTCTCTCTCACATAGGTGTAAATTTTCATCTTTCATATCTATATGTAACTTTTTTGCCTTTCAATATTTTGCACTTTGCCTAATGTTTTTATTTTTGTAAAATATTTCAATAATATAAACCTTTGATCTAGTCTATAATTGCTTATTTTGCAGGCAAGTTTAAAAAAATATTGGAAAATCCAGAAAAGTTCAAATATTAAAAATATCTATGTTTTTGTTTAGTAAAGGAGAATATTTGTAACTCAGGGTTGACATAAGGGGTCCTTAGTGCTCTCTGAGCTCGCCTATTTTCTTGCAGATGTTTTGTTACCCAAACTAGGCACAGAGCTCCACTGATGATGTTACCAACTATAGTTTGGGTATTGAAACATCTGCAAGAAAACAAGGAAGCTCAGAGAGCACCAAGGATCCCTCATGTTTTTATTTCCTCATCAGTTCAAGAAGTGTGTCTTGGATAGTTTCAGAATGAAAAACACCCCATTTTTACTACCAAAAAAATTTAATCCCTTCTGAAACTTTTCAGAATTGAAATTATATAATCATGTTCTCCTGCTCCTGAGCTTATTATAAGAGTGATGGGGAAAAAGTGATATAAATACTGTGCTTCTATGCATCCAGGCACAGAGACACTGTTATTTAATGCCTAGAGCCTTAGGACATAGAGCTGAAATCTAGTGCATATGTGTTTCTACAACAATGCACTAAACACTATTCTCAAAAAACATAATGAAAACAACATTTCATCAAGAATAAGCACACACACACACACACACAATCCTCTATGCTCTTTTGATTTTAGGCATAGACTGACATTGTGTCAGAACATGGTTTAAATCATAAAGTTCTTCTGAATCCCATTATTTTTGCGGGAGAGTAAATACCTCTGAAATCTGTTGCACTGAAATTAAACTGACTTCAACTTTCTTCACTTTGGCTAGAGTATGCCTCGTAAGGATGAAAGGAACACAGATCTTTAACAAGGAAGAACCCTAAAGTTTGTTAAATCTAGCACAGGGGAATCCACTTCTGAGCCTTCATTCATCACAAATGTTCTTGTTTGTTAAAATAGGAAGAGGTAATGTTAGTCAAAAGTTAGAAGTTGCTTTTGGGCATGAAAGTATTGCATTTTGACTCAGGACGGTAAATTTGGATTCTGAACATTCAGGTTCCACTTAAAATAACTGCTGGTTACAATAAACCCTTAGAATGTAGCCAGAAATAGTCTAAGGATAGGTTCCATTGCTCAGTAATTCAAATATACCAAATGGATTTTTCAGTTCACATCTGTTTGCTGCACAGCCACAAGGGGTATCCATGGTTTTCTGCAAACGAAATATAAAACATGAGCTTGGGGAGTTGTTTATCTGAAACTTCACAGAAGAAGACATGAAGCAGAAGAAATTAGAGTAGTGATTGGGCTAGAGATGGTGTAATTTGAGATGACCAAAACCAGATATTAAGGGAACTTTTTTTCAAGAATAGATTCCAGCAATTGGTTCCCTCCATTTTGATCTGTAGTTTACAAATCCTTCTTTTCCAGTTTGCTGTCTGAATCCCAGGGAATTCTGGATCTTTAGAAGACCAAAGGCAGAAACCATTATGTATCAACAAATCTCATCCTCTCAGTATATACTGGACTCTCACTCACTTTTCTTTTTTAATATTTGCCTCCATGCTTCTCATTGCACTTCCTATTCCTCTCTCCCAAGTTTCCAGAATCTCCTTGCTCCAGGCCTTTGCATTGGTTCAGTTATTTAAACCATTTTTAACCAGGGGTGGGATTCAACCGATGTTACTACCGGTTCGGTGATTATGTTTTGCATGCGCGATTCACGCACATGCACGCCAGATGGCGCTGCACGCGCGTGTAAAAAAACCTTAAGCTGTGCCGCCCAGAGAGCTGAAAAGCGCAGTGCACAGGTGCACAGCATTTGAAAAGCCTCTTTTTTCCTGCTTTTTCAACCTCAGCTGTGCTGCGCAAAGCAGCTGAGGTTGAAAAAGCAGGAAATAAAGGACACGTAAGAGCCCGGGCGGGCAGGTGGCCAAACAGCAGCAAACACAGAACCAGTTTGGTGTCTGCTGCTCTTCAGAGCTACTGGTTCTATAGAGCCAGGCAGAACTGGTAGCATCCCACCCCTATTTTTAACTGTATTTATTCCACACTATTTTTTCAAGGCATTTTTCAAGGCACAACCCATGCAGGCCACAGAAGAGGAACAAATGATGACATCATCCCACAAACACTGCCCTTTCTGTATTGTGTCTAGGATTGTGACACAAGTACGTTATTATGCCATTTTGATGACATGATTATGTGCTTGTTATTACAGGTTGTCCTCGATTTACACCCTCAATTGAGCCCGGAATTTCTATTGGTAAGGAAGACAGTTTTAAGTGAGCCCATTTTGCAACCTTTCTTGTCACAATTTTAAAGTGAGTCATTGCAGTTGTAAAGTTAGTAATAGTCATTAAGTGATTCTTGCTTCCCCATTGACTTTGCTTCTCAAAGGTCATTAAAAGTGATCACATGATCCAGAGACTGCAACCTTTATAAATATAGGCCAGTTGCCAAGCATCTGGATTTTGATAATGTGACCATGGATGCTGCAAGGGTTGTAAGTGTGAAAAATAATCATAAGTCACTTTTTTCAGTGCTGTTATAACTTCAGATGCTTACTAAAGAATTGGCTGTAAGTCAACGGCTATCCATATTTTAAAGTAATTCTGGTTTGTCATGGACACCCCTCACAACATGATTTTTCTCCGTTTCCCTAGTACTGTTATATGCATATTCAATAGATTCCAGAAACCCAACATGTCTAGAAGTATGTCATGACTATTAAAGCTAAGAATAAAATAAACAGAACACAATTTTTAAAAAATGTACAGTGGACTAAAGCCAAACATTGAATTTAAATTTGATTTGCAACCTTAAATAATAGCTTTTGAATGGAAATCTTATTGACCTAATGTTACTTCTGAGAATTTGGTTTGCGATACTGTTGGGAAATATAAAAACATTTCTGTTTAAGAAAATGTGATGTAATGAGCCAAGCTTGTCCCCTGTGGATTTATACATTTATAACACTATTGGAAGAAATATCCATCTGGTTCAGTCCCAAACTGGGAGAAAGATATTACGAACATAGAGGCTGATTGGAAAGAGAGGTTTATTGATGAAGCAGACCTACATGTGATTCTGGGCAGCTGACAAAATGAAGTTGAGAGTCAGTGGGTTTTTATACCTTCCTTGGGCTTTGTATTTGAGCTTCCTGCTACTGTACAAGAAAATGTCCTCTAATATTCTATTGGCTGTTGTCAGATTCCTATGGGGTCATACAGAGGTTATGTACGGGTCATAACTGGCTCTGTAGGCAAAAGCGGAAATGCAAATCCTAGGTGTTTCTCTGATTTAACCTGTCTTGAATGGATTATCAAATCTGCCTTTCTAAAAACTGGCCTCCTCAGATTTTGCTTTGGGGAAGGGAAACTGGGGTTGATTTCTGCCTCCCTTAAGAACATGTTTCTCCATTTCTCTTTTAGAGAAATATATCCTGTCTCTTTAATATTCCTCAAAATATTCAATTCTTCTAGGAGAGGGGGCTTCCCACAATATCCCCCTTTTTGCCATAAGTGTTGGCAACACACACACTTTTACTTGCAAAAGATTAAAGATTAAAAATCGATTAAACTGTAGATGCAAAGAGGAAGGCATTGATAGAGGCAGCGGAAATGTATCCCTTCAATGACTCCCAAAAGGAGAGCTTTCAACCCATGAAGCAGCCAGGATCTTTTCTGCTACCTCTTCAGTGAGGAAATTCCCTGGGGGGCATGCCCCCTCCCCCATAGAAATGGCAGGGAGATATTGCTGTATGAGATAAAACCAGCCTAGGAGAAGCTTTGTGTGGAGGTGTGTGTGTGTGTGCGTGTGTGTGTGTAGAGCTACTTCTACATGACAGGCAATACAAACATCCTGGACAAATTTCCCTCCCACCAGACAGAGGTTTGAGGACTTGCTGTGCCAACCATTCCCAAATGCCATCCCTCCATGAATACATTTAACTGATAGAATAGAATAGAACTCTTTATTGGCCAAGTGTGATTGTGTTGCAGGAAATTACAAGACTCAGACCTTGGAATCCAAAAATAATTTCGTTTTATTTGCGCAAACAGGTTCAGAGTATTTTAGTGACAGTCACTTCTGAACAAATTTCTTATGGAACAGCACATGCCTATATACTTCTTCAGAAGGGGCAAACACAGAAATATAACTTGTCATTCATTGGTTACTTGAAACACAGCTTTCCCCTTCCCCTGTTGCTAGGCTAGGATGGCTGGATGTCACAAACCCATCTTGCTAAACTCCCTAGCTTGTGGTTTTGTTACAAGCGAGACAAAGTTTCTTGGCAAATATGAGTTTGTGACCGATAGATGATCCTTGTGGTTAGGGTTAGGGATAGGGTTATGGTTAGGGTTACCCCTAACAAGGGCTAACCCTTGTTCTTTCTCTTGCTAATACCACATATTTCACTATCTATAAAACTTGTATCATTATTTCTCTAAAATTAATATATTTTTATGACCTGCCTTAATTGGACACACAAGGAATTTGTCTTGGTGCATATGTTCTCAATGTACATAAAAGAAAAGATTCAAGAGTCAAGAATCATAAGGTACAATACTTAACGATAGTCGTAGGATAGAATAAGCAATCAAATCATACTAGGAAACAGTCAATATAAATCGTAAGGATACAAGCGACAAAGTTACAGTCATACAGTCACAAGTGGGAGGGGGTGGGTGATAAGGAGTGATAAGAAGATTAATAGTAATGCAGACTTAGTAAATAGTTGGACAGTGTTGAGGGAATTATTTGTTTAGCTGAGTGATGGTGTTCAGGAAAAAGCTGTCCTTGTGTCTAGTTGTTCTGGTGTGCAGTTCTCTATAGAGTAATTTTGAGGGAAGAGGTTGAAACAGTTTATGTTCAGGATGTGAGGGGTCTGTAAAGGTTTTCACAGCCCTCTTTTTGACTCATGCAGTATACAGGTCCTCGATTAAAGGCAGATTGGTAGTAATTTTTTTTCCCTGCAGTCCCAATTACTCTCTGGAGTCTGTGTCTGTCTGTGTTGGGTTGCAGAACCAAACCAGGCAGTTATAGAAGTCCAGATGACAGACTCAATAATTCCTCTGTAGAACTGTATCAGCAGTTACAATGTGAATGAGGCAAAGAAAGAAAACCTTACAGTGAGTTTCCACCCTTCCTCCATAGTCTTTCCAGCTGTCTCCTGTGGTTTGAAGAAAGTATTTAGTCTTCACTGGTCCATCCCAGGGTCCTCTCTTTCATGTATGCTGGGTGGCATTAGACTTGGCATGGTGGTAAGGCCGGTCAGTCAGACTTTGTAAAGTCTGCTCCATTCTGGTTTCTGTGATGATCTTCTGGAGTCAGCATCTGCATTAATGTGATCTGCTTTGTGGAATCGTCTGTGCAGGGCTGAAAGATATAGATCAGGGCCCCTCCGGCCCCACCCTTAGTAGGTGACTAAGAAAAAGCATTGTTGGAGGATAAGAGATGGGGAGGTGGAGTGGGGGGGGGGGTGGATAAATACCTTGCAGGCAGAGTGTGAGAAAAAAAAAATCAGTACTGCAGTTGTTAAACAGTTGTTAAACAGATAAACCAGTCACAAAAAAATGGGGACACCACAGTTGAGGAAAAAGAAGCTGGATTCCCATGCTTCAGAAAACGGATGGACAGATAAACCACTTAAATACATACAGTAAATTCAAGAATGAAACTTTTTCCTGTAAATGAACTTAAAACATTCCCTCATAACCTTGGACTGTTCTTAAAGGCACAGAGAGGGAAGGGAAAAAAGTGAACACAGTTCTTTTCACCCTGTTTTGCTGTCCAGGCAAACAAGGGTGAAGGTATTTTCTTTTTCATTGTTTAACTTAACATTATTTTCTAACAATTTATTATTATTATTATTATTATTATTATTATTATTATTATTATTATTATTATTATTATTATTGCTATTATTGCTATTATTGCTATTATTGCTATTATTATTAAGGGATCAGAGACATTTAACAATTGCAATTACTTTCAGGGCACACAATGCTTTGACACACACATGCACAAAAGAAGGGAAAGAGAAAGAAAAGAACAGCAGAACTCTCCCTGGCCATTCCCACCATAAATCTCCGTTAACTCAAATTAGAGAAGGCACAAATCTTAACAAACATATTAAATGGTTGCATAGAAGACAGATTGGAAGAGTGTGGGGGGGAATCAATGTTCCTATTTATATATTTCTCTTTTCTTTTTAAGTACCTTTATTTAGCCAAATTGGTTTTCCAGCTTCATTCCTTTTTTTTTAAATGAATTTTATTAATTTTCAATAAACAAACATACACAAACAAAACACAAAACATCAAAACATAACACTTCTTTTTGGAAAGCAGCCTAGTCCCAGGTTACATCTTTTGGTACAGACATAAATCAAGTTCACGCTCACTTTATATACCATTTCATATCTTATTTACCGTTCTATATTTTCTATATGGCTTCTCCCTTCTTTTCACTCTCTTAATTCTATTTTATAAGCTTCATTCCTGAGACGAGTACAGGGACCTCCTAACACAGGGCTTTGCTCAGTGACTTCCCAGTTGTTTGCCCAACTTCAACTGTATCATTCACTTTTCCATTCCATTTTCACACAGCCTCTCTCTTTTGCCTAACACAAGGTCCTGCACTCTGGCCTCGCCCCAGTGGTGGTATTCAGCCGGTTTGCTGACCACACCCCCAACCTGGTCGCTGCTGGCTCGCTTACCCCACCCGCCTGACACTTGCCCCTTAAGGTTTTTTTCCCCCTCCCAACAATCAGCTGTTCATACAATCAGCTGTGCTGGGATTCCCCTAGCTGTGTTACTGCTTTGCCCAGGAGGATTCCCTGAGGCCAGGAAGGTGCCTTCTGGGAGCAAAAACGCCCCCAGGAGGCTCCCCTGAGGCCCAGAAGGCCCCAAAATGGAGCAAGGGAGGGTGCTGCATGCCCCCCTCCAGAGTCCATTTTTTTCTTCCTGATCTCCAGGGGAGCCTTCTGGGAGCAAAAATGCCCCCCAGGAGGCTCCCCTGAGGGCCAGAAGGCCCAAAAAATGGGTGGGTGGTGGCTGCAAAAAAAGAAGCCACATCCACCCAGTCACATGGCTATGTCCACCAAGCCACATCCACCAAGCCATGCCCACAGAACTAGTAGTAAAAAGTTTTGAATCCCACCACTGCCTGGACCCCATACTTTCTAGGCTCCATTGGTAGAATAGATCTTTCTATAATTAGGAAAGACACAGAGGGAGCAGGGTCCAGCTGTAGCAGAGAAGGGATTTTTCCTCAAGTGCATTCACATTCACATACACAGACACATACTCTGTTTCACCTCCTGGGCTTTTAAAGTTAAAATTTAAAGGTACTCACCTTCTTTCTAAGCATCCTTTGAGCTCAAAACTCAAAACTCCCTTTACTATCCTTGCTCCAAATGGGCAAAGGTCCGGGGGAATCCACCCACAGACACAATGGGTCTGCTACCAGCAAGGTGTGGGCTTAACCGGGCCTGATCCATTGGTCAGGTTAGCTTGGAGTCCCATCTTGGGTGCCAAATGGTTGGTAGGGATATCCATCTGGTTCAGTTCCAAGCTGGGAGAAAGAAGCTGGAAACAACATAGAGGCTGATTAGAAAGTTGGTTTATTGAACAGAACCACAAAGACAGTGTGCATTTCCGGGTCAGCTAAACAAATGGTTGAATAAGTGGATGGATCTTTGTAGGTTTCTCTGAGTTTGAAATTTTAACTGTTCTGGGGATTGTGCAAAGAAGGGGGCTTGTGTTCTGAAAGGATGTTGGGGAACTCCTATTGTGGCTAATAGCTTTCGTCCTGTGTTGGATCTTGGGTGAGGGGCTGCTTTCTAATCCTATCACTCTGCCTTTGTTAGCTGTGCTGCAAGGAGTTTCAAAATATCCTGTCTTGAATGGATTTCTGCCTCCAGTATTTGCTTTGCTTATGAATAGAGCTACTAGATACTTGTCTTCCTCTTTCAATAAGCTCTTTATCTCTTAAGCGTTGGCATCTGCTGTGGGCTATTAAGAAGGGCTGTGGGCGGAGAGGGTGGAGCTGGCGTCGCAATGATACGGCATGCAATCTTGGAGGTCTGAGATCGCTGCCGATATCTTTGCTCCTGGACGGTCCAATCGGATCTAAACCGTCCCGAAGAGATGGTGAAAGTAAAGAGCGCATCCTGTCAATCCCAGGGATACTGCAAAGTCCTTGATAGATCCAGGAGAAGCTCTTTTTGCCAGCGGCAAAGAGGCAGCCATTAAAGCTGCTGAAGTTGGGACAGCTCCAAAATGAAAGAGAACGGAAAGAGAAAGTGTGCCGGTTTGGTAAGAACTTTTTCTTTATTTTAAGATTTGAAAGGACACCCTAAGGAAAAGAAAGAATCTGTAAAAGTTTTGACAGAAGTGATTAAGCGGCAATTTTAAACAGGAATGTCAAAGTAATATTTTTTTTTTTTTCTCATTGCTGGATTTTCTACACATGATCTTACATTTTGAAACTGGACTGGTTTTTTCTCTTTTTTCGTCTACTCTTTCTCTCCTTTTTGACTTTATAATATTCTAGGCTAGAGACTCCCTTTTAGTTATTTTTTTAAAATATCTTTTCCTTTTTAAATTAATTCTTATTATATTTTGCTTGGAAAAGGAGGGGGAAAGTGAAAACAAAAGAAACTTTGTAACACTGCCAACTAGAGGCTTGGAAATATTCTATTTCTTTTTCTTGACCAGACAAAGCTGAGAAAGAACTGAGACTTTTTTTCAAGGACATTGCTATTTGATAAGATAGAGGGAAGAACATGGGACAATGTTAGAAAACAATATAACGATGATGGAGTTAACTGAAGCACTCAAGAAGCAAAATAATGGAAAGGCACCAGGCCCAGATGGACTTCTGGCAGAATTTTATAAAACATTACAAGAATCACTGAACCTTCCATTGCTAGAAGTTATGAATGAAGTTATGTTAAAGAAGAGGATACCTAAATCATGGTCAGAAGCTTATATTACACTTGTCCCAAAAGAGGAGGCCGATCCATTACAAATCAAGAACTATAGACCTATTTTCTTACTAAACGCAGATTATAAAATTTTTGCTTCAATATTGGCAGAAAGACTTAAAAAATACTTAAATAATTTTGTCCATTCTGATCAAAATGGATTTCTGCCAAAGAGACAAATTAAAGACAATATGAGAGTAATCTTGGACACTTTGGAATACTACGAGGCACATACTGAAGAACAAATGGCTTTGATATTTCTAGATGCACAGAAGGCATTTGATAATGTGAATTGGTGATTCATGTTATTACAGCTGGAACAGATGGGCTTTGCAAAAAAATTTATTCAAGCAATAGAAGCTATATATCATAAGCAAACAGCAAAGGTAATGATAGAGGGAGAATTGACAGACTCTATTGATATAAGAAAAGGAACAAGACAAGGGTGCCCACTATCACCTCTGTTGTTTGTGTTAACCTTGGAAGTGCTAAACAGAAATATTAGAGACAAAAAGAATATAAAAGGGATGAAAATTAAAAAGGAAGAATTTAAGTTGCAAGCATTGGCAGATGATCTGGTTTTCATTCTAGAAGACGCACTAGAAACAGCATCAAAATTGATAGAAAAGATAGAGACATATGGAAAGGTGGATGGTTTGAAAATAAATAAAGATAAGACAAAGATCTTGACAAAGAATATGCTATCAAGACAAAAGGAAGAACTGGCAGACCTATTGAAAATCCAGGTTACGAATAAGATCAAATATTTGGGGATACACTTGACAGCAAGATGCAGTACACTAAAAGAGAATAATTATATCAAACTTAAGCAGCAGTTAGCACTAGATTTGGCGAAATGGGAAAATTTACAACTGTCATTAATAGGGAGAATATCAACAATCAAGATGAATATATTACCCAGAATTTTATATTTGTTTCAAACAATTCCAATTAGGCTTGGAAAAGATTACTTTGAAGATTTAAATAAAATTGTGTTGAAATATATATGGCAAGGTAAGAAAGCGAGAATAAAGTTAAAACTTTTGCAAGATGCTAGAATAAGAGGAGGATTTGGTTTGCCTAATTGGGAGTTGTATTACCAAGCTACAAATTTGATGTGGGTTAAGGAATGGATAACATTAAGAAATACTAGATAGTTGACATTAGAAGGACATGATCTGTTGTTGGGGTGGCATGCTTTTCTATGGTATAAAGGAACTAAAACACAGGGGTATTTTAGAAGACATTATATACGGGTGTCTCTGTGGTTAAACTGGGAGAAGATTAAAAGACAATGTTATTTGAAAATTCCAGTCTGGATATCGACTATTGAAGCATTTTCTTATCCTATAATATACAAAAAGGAACAAACAGTTAGATATGGTGAAATATTGAATGAAAAGGGTGAACTTAAATCTATACAAAAATTAGAGGAACAAGGTATAAAGATGAATTGGTTTTCATATGTGCAAATACATTCAAAGTATGATAAAGACTCTAAAACAGAAGGTTTTTTATGATAAAATGACTGACAGATAAGATTTTGACAGGTACTGATGGAAAGGTGTATGGATATTTGTTAGAAATTAAACTAGAAGAAGAACAAGTTAAAGAAACTATGATTGCTTGGGGAAGAATTTTGGATTGGGATTGATCTAGAGAAATGGCAAAAATTGTGGTCTCAAAATTATAAAATGACAATGTCAACAGCATATACCCCGACAAGAATAGCAAGAAAGTTCAAGAATAAATCTGAAAAATGTTGGAAATGTCATCAGACACCTGGCTCATATTACCATATGTGGAGGACATGTACGGATGCTAAAAAATATTGGACTAAAATCCACATGTGGTTGGAAAAAATGACAAAAAAGCATATAGATTTGAAACCAGAGATATTTTTATTGGGAATTTTACCTGAAATACATAGTAAAGAACTGAAATACCTGATTGTAAATGTATTAACAGCGGCTAGGATTGTATTTGCTAAAAATTGGAAAAATGAGAAAATACCATCACAGGAGGAAATCATTAAGAAAATATTGGAATGTGCTGAAATGAGTAGATTGACATTTGAAATCAGAGAACAAGATGATAAACAATTTTATAAAATTTGGGATCTATTCTATCAATGGTTAGACAATAAAATATAGTAATGAATTATGTAGATTTTTAAAAAATAATAAAGATATAAAGATATATTCTTTTCTTATTATATCTACAAAATGATTCTAGGATAGATTTGAAATGATAATATGAACTGTCATAAAACAAATTAAGTAAAATATGATTATTTTGTAAAACATGAATGAATAAAAATATAGTCAAATGATTGATTAATAATGATATTAATCTATTTAATACTTGATTGAAAATATGAGAATATATACAATGTAATTGTAATTGAAGACTACGAAATGGAAGCACAAAACAATTTGTAAACCAACCGGCACACTGTATGTATATATATGGAAGATGGCTTGATGTTTTTATGTTTTGTTTGTTTTAAAAACCAATTAAAAAAAGAAGGGCTGTGGGCTATTGGGGGCTGCTTTCTGTCTTTAAGAACACGTTTCTCCATTTCTCCTTTAGGGAAATATGATATTCTGCCTTTTAATATTTCCCAAAATATTTCATTTTTCTAGGAGTGGGGGGCTTCTTCCAAAGCTTTTATTGTTTTTCCACCAGTCCTCAAAAGACATGAGAACAGAAGGAAAAGAATTTGGTATGTGCTTTGCTGGCATGAGTGGGAGGGAAAAAGAAGTAGTATTAACCACAGTCCAGACGGAACACCAAGCCATTACTGAGGCTAAAGTGGAGGAAGCAATTGATATCCAGAATAAAATTTCTTAGACTGACTTTGAGACCAAGAGACAACCATTTGAAGCCTGCATGCAGAAAAGCCTACAATTCAAGGGATTATGAGAACTGAGGGATTAGCAACTGAATGTTGCACATCTGCTAGTTAATTGTCCTACCCATGCTTTTTGAAGATTGATGTATCATGAGCCTAATAAAGGTCATTGTCTGTTCTGAAAACATCTGCAATTAAAACTTGTTTGATCAAACTAGTGATAAAAATTGAAGTGATCTATGCAAATAATGAAACAATGGCAGAATTAGATACAAAAAAAATAGGATAATGATGATGATGATACAGTAAAGCAAGTGACATAATACCAACCTTCACTCAGAGAAAATAAAAAATGGAGAACTGCAGGACTACAGCCACAGCCAAACTGAAGTTTTACAATAATAGTGGACTTTAGGTTTTCTCAGAATTCTTGTACAGATAAAATAGTTTAAAACCCAGGAAAAGGAAGACTTCTGGGATTGGCCTTCAATTTTCTGGCATTGGCATTGTGGTACCAATGCCAATCTTCCACTAGCAAGAGAAATCATGGCTTGCTGAGCTGTCCCAGTTGCAACAGTGGCATTCTGCGCTCCATGGGCCGGGGGGGGGGGGAGAGGAACCAATAAATCTTTCACTTTTGAAATGGCAAATGACAGCTGATAAAATGCACTCTGTGCAAAAATACAAAAGAAAATTGAATTCCCAGCAATGGAGGAGCCTTTGTCTGGAGGGCTCTCCTCTAACTCACGAATGAAGGCAAATATATATGTTCCAGGATAATTTTTCAGAATCCAATCTGGGTCAGTCACTGGGAGTAAAGAAGGGGTGGGCTGCTACCGGTTCGCACTGGTTCAAGCAAACCGGTTGTTAATTTTATCACCAGTTCAGCAAACCAGCAAATCCCACCCCTGGCTGGCCCCACCCACCAAGCCCCTCCTCCCAGGAGTCCCCGCGTGGCCTGTTTTGGATCATGGGTAAGTGCAGGGCCCATGCAGAGGCTTGGGGAGAGTGAAAAACGGGCCTCCTGGAAGTTCCAGAAGGCTGGAAACAGGCCCATTTCTACCCTCCAGAGAGCCTCCAGAGCCTGGGAGGCCATTTTGCCCCCGAGGCTCAAGGAAAAAATTAAATTAACTTGGTTAATTTGGTTAGAATATTGGTTAGAATATTGGCTCCAGAGCAGGCTCAACTTTGCCTGAAGGAGCCAAACAAGGAGTGGGAAATTAGAAAAGCCTTTGGTCCAGGGGTAGGCTTCAAAAAATTTAGCAACTGGGTCTCTGCCTGGTTGCTGGGTGGGCTTGGCCATGGCGGGTGTGGCCTAGTCAGCCTCCTGCACCACCATGGCCTGGGAGCGAAAATGGGCCGTGGGGGGCCCCCCGTTTTTGCCCTCCCCTGGTTATTTCATCAGGAAATAACTTCAACTGCTCCTTCAGTATCAGAATCAAAGAAAGCCAAAAAATATCTATCAAGAAGTTCAGATAGATACATTTTCAACAGCAGAATAAAACTCACTTTTTAAATCCAGTATTTGTACATTATGCTGCTGAAAGTCATGTTGGACTGAAGCAGTATCTGAGCTGTGATAAATAAACAAATGAACAATCATGCTGCAATTTCTGTTACAAATACCACTGTTATTTTGAAACATTGTTTCAAAATAATAGTGAGTAAGGGGGAAATCAAAGTATTGTGGGAAGCCCCCCCCGAGAAGAATGAAATATTTTGAGGAACATTAAAGAGGCAGGATATTATATTTCCCTAAAGGAGAAATAGACTCCAAGCTAACCTGACCAACGGACCTGGCATGAGTAAGTCTCCACCTTGGCAGTAGCAGACCCATTTTATCTCTGGATGGGTTCCTCCAGACCTGTGTTAGGAAGTGCCTGTACTTCTCTTCTTAGGAAAAGCAGCAGGTCCTCCCAGACCCTCGAGGGTCTGAAGGCTAATGGCTGTGTTAGGAGGTGCCCGTACTCATCTGCGTAGGGGATAGTAGGTCTTTTTGATTCAAAAACTGTCAGCGGGGTTCAACTTTCCAGTCAGCCTCCATGTTGTTTCCAGCTTCTTTCTCCCATCTTGGGACTGAACCAGATGGATATTTTTTCCAACAAGTTATTCCTATCACAACTGAAAGGGAAAACATGGCAGAACCATTTTTACCTAATTAAAAACTCACACAAAAGATCTTCCTTTCATGACACAGTTCTGTGGTTCTTCCAGTCTCCTGGCCTACAAGGAGATATTTGCAAGATTTTTTTTTCTTTTCGAAAAGAACAAAGAATTGGCCTGCATTTCATTGCACCACTTTGTCACTATTAGACCAGGAAAAACAACAATGGCCTAGCTATTCAGTAGCTTTGTATAAAATGATATCATGGGTAGAATGTGGGGAGAGATATTGTCTAAGCACACATTGGCCATTTGGAAAGGCAACATTTGTGAAAGAAAAAGCAGAAACTGACCTGCCCAGTGTGAGTCCACAAAGAAGGATATGCTAGTTGGAAGTGAAGCAAGGAAAAGTTTAGGTGTAGCTTACCTTCCCACAGACAAAGGTAGGCTGGGATTGACACCAGCAGTTTTTGATCTCCTAAAATGATAGGTGGCTCATTCTCATGTTGAGGCGAGCAGGAAGTACAGCCCACTCTTACATAATGGAGGACAAGAGAAGCATTGGTGGGAGGGTTGCTCAAGGAAGACCTACTGAATGTACCAGATCACCTAGATTTCCTGCGCGAGAAAGAAAATGAGACTCTGATGAGGGCTGAGATTTTGTGGTTTTGAGTGAACAGACAGTATTTTTATCACTGCTTCTTACACTTTTCACTTGTAATTCATGCAATGATAAAGAGACTAGATAAATAATATAGAATATAATGATCAACATAATCAAAATGAGGAGAGACGGATAACCTTTTCCAAGAATTCATGGCAGAGATAAATTAATCCATACTGTACTCAACTGTATGTATTTCTCTAATTATAAATCATAGTGAGTGCAGTGAGCCTTATTTTTAAATAAATGTGTATAAAAAGATACTGTTAGTGCATGAGTCTCTTTACCAGGGTAGATGTTTGAAGCTAAATGGCTACACCCACCCATTCAGCCTTAAGAAGAGGAGAGCAATGAAGCCCCGGGGATGATGAAAGATAGTGGGAGAGGAATTATTAGCCAGGGTCATAACAGCACAAAACAGAGTCCAGAAGAGCAGTGTGCTATCAATGATGTGTCTTTCATGTTGCTGTACATACAGATTTGGACATTTTGTAGACGACTTCCAGTCTCACTGCCTCAAGTCTTCTAGTGAGTCATCTGTCTGCATTCCTTTTCAATGCTGTCTTCATGGTGACTACTGCAGACAATTTTGTTTGTTTATTAAAGGGCTGGCTTCTATTTTGGCTATAGTCATGCTGCCTTGCAAAGGATAAGGGGGCTGTTCAAAAGTAGGAGGATAAGCTTTCTTGATCAGCATTTTTGGAGGGTCATCAGTTGCCAGCAAAATAAAAGGGAGCATAAATGGAATATAATGGCATAGTTACAATTTCTTGACACGATTATAAAGTATTAGTGTTAATTATCATATGCTTATTATTATATGACATTAATTGCAGAGCATTTTGCATTCAGTTGAGGAAAAGACCTTTCTTCACCATTTTCCTTATGCTAACCTGCCATGTTTATCATAGTCAGCAAACTGACTATGATATAGTAGGCAAACTGCTAGTAGCCAAGAGGATATATTTTGGAGAAACAGCTCATAACTAGAGATGATTGGGCATTGTTCTTATGCAACTGATCAGGACTTTGTTTTGTTTTCGCTTATTTAAGCTTATGCTTATTCTACATTTTTTGTTTTGTTTTGCATAATGAAAATATGAGAATAAATCAAATAATACACACCTACAACATTCCCACAACACAAAAACATTTAGATGAGGTTAATTTGGCAAGTCCATTATGATTTCTGTGAATTACCACATTATTTTCAACACATTCAGTTTTATTTGTTCATGATCTGTTTTAGACTCTTCCCCAGAGATTGGGAACTGTGATTCAAGGATCAACTGTGGAATGATTCATTTGCAGTTCCTCAGATCCTCCTTTTTCCTGTTTTTGAAAACAGAGACAACATACATTCTCCTCCAGTCATTTGACACTTTGCCATTTCTTCAGGATTTCTCAAAAATAACAGGCATCCCCTTACCATATTTCTATCATTCTTAACCTTATTGTTAACCCTCATCCTTCACCCTATTCTTCATAATTTCCTGGTAGAATACATAGTACTTGTAGAATAGAATATGTGTAGCTTAGGGTTGAACTGTGGAGTCCTTGATGCTTTTTGAGCTTGGTTGTTTGCTTGCAGAAGTTTCATTACCTAACGAGGTAATATCATCAGTGCTACAGAGTTTGGGATTTGCTTCCTGTTCCTGCTCATAGTTTACCCTGCCAGTGTTGGTGGAGATGTGGTATTTTTCCTTTGGTAGTTCCTTGATTAGGGTAACCATTTTTTGCTTGGTTATTTGCCTGGTTTTTAATCCTTACTTACATACGTGTTGGCTGCTGGAGAGGATGTGTTCTGGTCTTTTTGTTCCCTTTTTAGCTTTGTTGTTTTCTCTTGGTGAAAAAAGTAAGGTCCTGCACTTAGGCAGGAAAAACCAAATGTGCAGATATAGGATAGGCAGTACCTGCCTCAACAGTAGTGCCTGACAATATCAAGATCACAAGATGTGATAGTACCGCTTTATACAATAGTAGTGAGGCCACATTTGAAATACAATGGAGCCCTGGGTCATGACCATAATCCCTTCCTTGATTCCGGTCGTGACCCGATTTGGTTGTGTCCAAAGCATGACCAACTGCGCATGCGCACAGTCAAAAAAAATTGTGCTGAAGGGCAAATCAGCACAGAAAGGGAATCTTTCCGCACCAATTTTGTTCACGACTTGATCTGGTAGCGAACAGGAGTGTTCGCGACCCGATATTCCACTGTATTGCAACCAATTTTAGTCAGCACAAGGCAAAAATATTCTGGGAGTCCAGAAAAAGTGCAGAGAAGAGCAACAAAGATGATAAAGGTCTGGAGGCTAAATAGTATGATGAATGGGAACTAGATATGTTTAGCCTATAGAACAGAAGGCTTGGGGAGGCATGAAAGCAGTCTCCCAATACTTGAAAGGCTGTCATACGGAAGATGGTATATATTTATTCTTCGCAGCATCTAAGGGAAGGACAAAAAACAATGGGGGGGAAACTCATCAAAGAGAGATCCAACCTGCAAATATGGAGGAATTATTTGACAGTGAAAACAATTAATCAATGGAATCGCTTGTTTTCTGGAGTTGTGCTCTATCCTGGACATTTTCAAGAAAAGATTAGATAACTATTTATTTGGGATGGTATAATGACTCTTGCCTTGAACAGAGGGTTGGACTAGAAGATGTCTAAAATCCATTCCATTCTATTATTCTTTTAAATGGTGTGTAAATGTGGTTTATCTCTCTGTGTCTCTCTGTGTCTCCTGTTGGTTGAAACAGTTGGGTCTATCCATATATTGTTAGTTGAAGGAGTTTTCATCATATCTTCTGACTGTTAGTTGATGTTTATGGCTGTGCCCTGCTAGTCTTCTGTCTCTCTGTCCTACATAGTGGCTATTACAATCCTTATGCTATACTGTAAGTTCTAGATTACTCCATTATTTTCTTCTTGGGCTACTGAGTCTTTTGATTTATTAAGATGTTGTCAAGGTTGACTCACAAGGCACTTCTTTCCACTCACAACTTGACAAAGAAGCTATGGGAGGGGGATGGGTATGATTGGAATGTGTGGGGAGCTGGAGGAAGAAAAGGAATTTACATGAGCCGTTTGCAGCCTGAGAAAATCTTGCAACCGCAAGGTCAGATGTTGAAGACTTCTGAAAGGTGCATTTTATTCTCAAAATAAAATGCTTAACCTAGATTGTTGGACAGTGAACACTGTTCGGCCCAGGGAAGAAAAAAGGGGTTTTTATGGTAGTATGCTGTGCTTCATGCCACCTTAGAAGTGGCTTTGCTTCTTTTGTATCAATTATGGATGTGTCAATAAAGTTATACTCTTGGTAAAATAAAAAATGTCCCAGGAATTTCTTTTGCTGTACATGCCAATGGGATGGTTGACATTAAACCACTTTCTTAACCTACCTGAATCCCACCAGGAGCCCAACAGCAACTCGAGAGTGTTGGTAATCAACAAAGAGCTGGAGGTGGGGAAGAAGCTGGGAGAGGCCCTGGTCTGAGAGCCTCCAGTGACACTGCAGACTGGAACCGGCATGCACCTCACACAGAAAGCTGAGAGGTTGGAGCAGCTGCCAGCTGGCGTGTGAGAGAGAGTAAGATATGCCCCTTAGCAGGAGCCAAAGACCTGACGGGTGACAAACATGGGCAAGGCAGTGGAGGCTGAAGACCCCTTAGTGTCCTTGGGCATCAAAGTGGTCCGAAGGAGCAAGTGGAAGATGAGGTGACCAGTCGAGTGGGACAAGCCCACTGAGTGGAAGTTTCCAGTTGCAGTCCACAGCTCATCGATGGAGCAGCTGAGGGAGAAATTTGGTGGTTTGGAAATTTGGATGGCCACATCACCAGGGACTGCGGTAGTGGCAATCGGGATGAGCAAAGTCACTTGCAGCATCTGTCACCCCGTCTCCCCCTCTTCAGCAGCCAATCCCAACCCCAGGGAATGCGACTGGGATGCTGGCCCAAGGGTCAGTCATGGCAGGACCTGCCACCCTACTGCTGGCATGGCAGCAAATGATCCCAGTGGCTCTGGAAGCTGTAGGAGTCCCTGCACAGGCATCAGTGGCCATGGTTGGGCTGCTGCTGGGATATGTCCTAGTTTAGGAAGAGTGGCCACAGTATCCCTCCACAATGCTGAGGCTCCAGAGCTGGTCAACCTGGATGCCTTCATGCAGATCCTGTGGGAGTGGTTTGAAAACCCGATGGCCACTCGGCCCACAGAGACCCACATCCAAAACCTAAAGCAAGCAGCCAGTGTTGGAATATATTCAAGACTTCTGCAGCCTGACTAGCAACCTCAGGGATTGGCCTGAGTGCATGCTGAGTGCATGCTGGAGCTATATCACAGCTGCCTACCCCATAACCTGCAGGCATGGTACTGAGAGGCTACCGAGGTGGAGATCAATTTGATGGAGTACCACGAGCGCACCACACTGGAGAGTTGATCTCGCCAGGCACCCAAGAAGTGACCAACCCACAGGGGAGGAAAAGGAGGTGTGCCCCCGGCCACTGGTGGGAGGCCTCATCAAGTCACAGGGGCCTGCTTCCACTGCAGGAAAGAGGGGCACTGGGCAGCAGAGTGCCTTGTGCCAAGATCAGCGTCTTCTCCTCCACCCTCAATCCAGCCCAAGAAGAAGACCCCCATTAAACCAAAAGTAAAGACATGGGTGTTACAGCAGGTCATATAGTTCTCCCCTCAATCTAGTGAGGAGGAATGAACTCTGACTCCCACCAAAAAGGATCCCACCTTCTACAAGAGTGAGAGTGGAGGGGAGGACACCACAGTGATTAGTGATACCATTGCCTCTATGACAGTTAGGGTAGAGGTTCTAATACCTTCCTCGGGAGTAAGGGGGATTCTCATAGCCCTATTGGACTCAAAGTGCACAAGATGTCTGATCAGCCCCTAAGTGGTAGAAAGATTAAGTGTGAATCTGAGGAAACTGAAGTAGCCCATGACCTTTTCCCAACTAGATGGCTCAATAACAGGCAAGGTGCCAGCAACTTGCTTCACTGAGCCAGGAAAGATCAAAGTTGGGGCCCGCCTAAAGACTGTCTGATTCACCGTGACCCTAGGGATACA